>NW_017306286.1:2905387-2994144 GCF_000935625.1 Nanorana parkeri
GCTGTCATCCCCCACACCTGCTCCTCCTTACTACATCTCCCCGCGTCCCTGTGCCGATGGTGGATGTGGGCGGGTAGTGAGGGTGATGCGGGGAGGAGGTGCAGCGTGTAGAGCGTGGATGCGGGCGGGCCTGGCAGCGGCGAGTGTGAGGTGGGGAGGAGGTGCGACGTGCAGCATGTGGGAAGCCATGAACAGGGCCAACTGATCGGAAGCCGATTAATCGATTATTGAAAAAGTTGACAACTTTTTCAATAATCGATTATAATCGATTATGTCGATTAGTTGTTGCAGCCCTAGTTTTGTACTTCATAGGGGACCTTTCATGAAAATGGAAGGTCTGCTGTATTCAAAGGCACCACCACCACGAAAGTCAAATGTCTCTTTGACAACCTTGGTGGGGAAACTCCAACAATCATAAAGCACATTTATAAACTGCACAATTTGTAATATGATTAGAACCAGCGAACACCATAAATTAATGGATATATCTCATCTGTATTTTTGTAAACAGAAACATCTGAGCAACAGACAGCATGGACATCACATAAAAATACCAAATCATTAGCAATCATGGCACCACTAAAGCTGCCTTCAGATCTTAGTTGGTGGCAGGCCATGCATATACCTATATGGTGAATAAAGCAGTGCGTTGGAATACCATTAGCTCTGCCTCTTTCAAGGTGAACAATAAAAATTTACTTACTCCAGGTGTCTTTATGTCGGTCATGTGACATGTGGCGGGATCCTCTTCTTATCTTCTCCAGTATGTTCTTATTCATATAGATTGAATGATGATGGGCTTCATTCACCCTGAAAGACTGAGGATATCTAGTGTTGGAAAACAATAACTTTCAGCGGCAGAGGGAAGGTTAGTTTTGTAGCCAGTACTCTTAGTGGACCTTTTCTTAAAAACAAACAATTAGCCCAGAGTCAGGCTTTAACATATACAGTATAACAGATAAAGAGCTTTGTGTCAGGGTTTCCTACCCTTCCTTATCCATTTGCTTGCAGCATGGTTTGTTTGTAGTGTGTTTGAGACTGTTTGTTCCTCTTTGGTGCCCTCTTATGACCAAACCCGTCAACATCATCATTCTGCAACTACTGGCGGGCGAAACTTCTGGCAAATTCCTGTCTCAAAGTGATGATGCAAACAACAGTTCACTATTTAACCTTCAGCTTGTCCATTCAGTCTCCGCCCTTTTGTGTGTTCAGATCTACCAAGTGCTCTGCTGTTGTTCCTGTTCTCTGTGTATGACCCTTGCTCTGGCTGGCTGATCTCCTGGTTGATGACTATGAGATTTGCTTCCGTTCATTCTGCTCTCAGTGTTCCCTGACCTTGTTCGGCTGACTACCCACTGTGGCATCTGACCTCTGGTTTGGCACTGACGACGTCCCAGACTTTCTCCATTCTTTTTGGCATTTATGCTTTTTGTTGTTTCCAATAAACTCCTTTTATTTTTAAACCTGCTCTTTAAGTTTCTGTCTGGTTTCTTGGTTTCCCTGACACAAAATTGTAACACTAGTGCAGAAGCTTTTACAAACCTACACACTTGAGGAAGGGTCCTGCTGAAATGTCTGAATGTTATGACAGCAGCAGGGGCTCATGTAAAACAGCTCCCGTGGAAAGTATTACAAGTATGCTGGTTGCTATAACTAGTTTGCATATGGGTGTTTATGTTGTTGATGTAAATGCTTCATCAACCTACACATTTTACACCCTGCCATATAAGATAAAAATGCTTGGGAAAAAGATTGCTCTTGTGAAATTTGCCTCTCTTTGTCTAACATAGCTTACTCTTATGCTACCTATACTCTAAAAAATACACTAAACAATAGTCATACTAGGATTGATTTACTTAAAGCGGACCTTTACATTCATAAATGCATCCCTCTATGTATGATGATTAATAATAACATAGACATGTCGGGTGTAAAATGCTGTGATTGTGAAATACTTTAACACTTGCAGGGCATTCACTTCCTGCTTTGAAAGTGCAAATTATTTCATTTTGTCAAAGCAATGCACACTGGGATTGCCTTGTGATCAGCAGGGCATTGCTGGGAAATCTCCTCTTTATTTTCATGATATCTCAGGGAAAGGCATTTTCCTCCTATGAGATGATGTGCTTGGTCACATGTCATGCATGCTGGCTGGTGAGTGTGCTGGGAAACATTTTGCTCTTTTACTGTTTAACCCTTTCATGACTGAGGCCTTTTTTTTTCTTCTTCATTTTTTGCACCTATGTTATATTCCACATTTTAGGCCTGGAAATTACTTAAAACCCCCAAACATTATATATTTTCTCAAAGCCAAGACCCTATAGAATAAAATGCTGGCAGTTGCAAATTTTTATGTTGCACGATATTAGCCCAACTCCTGATCAAACTCCACAATATAGTGAAATATGTACTTAAAGGAGAACTATGGGGTTAGGGCTTTTCCCCATAGTTCTACTTAGGGTAACGGGAGGACACAGACTAGCGTCCTCCCGTCACCCTAAGCTCAGTATACCGCGAGCTGCAGCTTGCGGTATAATGAGACACCGCAGTATACCGTGAGCTACAGCTCGAGGTATACTGAGACGCGGCAACTGAAGCGGATCCCGACAATTATGTCTGGATACGCACCGCTGCGTGAGTGACAGCTGGCTCTGCCTATCTAGAGGCAGAGCCAGCTGTACCCGCCCCTCCCCGTCTGTTCCGCCAGTCAGCGCTGGAGGATCGGAGCAGGGAGGGGGGAATCCAGTCCCTCCCCTGTCACGGCAGGGAGCCGTGACAGGATCGAGAAGTGAGCGAACGCCAGTATGTGTTCGCTCACCTCCCGATCTACTGAGCCGACCTGTGACAGTCTCATTGTCACAGGTCGGCTAGAACTATGAGGATGAGTGAAAAGCACTCACCTCATAGTTCTCCTTTAAATGCCCCAAAACACAATAAAATACCCATTTTTTTTAACTAAAATATAAAAGATGAGGTTACATGCCCAGGTTAAAAATAGTGTGCATCCGTGAAATGGCGACAAACGTCAGTACCCCAAAACATCCATAGACGACGCTTTCAAAGCCCCCACAGGTCATCAATTTAGAGATGCCCTAGAATTATTGCTCTCACTCCGGCGTGCGCGGCGATACCCAACATGTGTAGCGCGTTCGCTGCTTTCATACGCAGGCGCACCCGACGCATGTTTACGTGGCGACGCACGTGCTCGCGGGGGAATTTAATTTTTATTATTTTTTGATTTATTTTATTTCATTTTAATTATTTATTTGTTATTTATTTTACTTTGATTGCTATCACATAGGGGGGCTTACAAGCCCCCCATTTGATATCAGATGGTGGTGACAGGTACTCTTTAAGGTAATGCTGGGGGTCCAAAAGACCCCTAGTGTCTCCTTTGTATTCCAAATAAGCTATTGAAGTGCATATCTCACTTCAATAGCTTATAGCTGGGCTTCAGGAGCCCAGCACTGACAGCAATGGGACCGGAAGTGATGCAATCTGCATCGCTCCCGGTCCCATAGAATGGGGAGGGGATCGACGAATGGAGGTTCGTCCATCTCCTTCCCAGCTCCCCGCCGACACCAGAGAAGCCGGTCCCGGGCACGTAGGAGGGGCAACGGAGCCCTGGAAGCACGGCGGGGGGGTTGGGCGGGGGGGGCCTTCACTGGGCCACAGAAGCGATCTGGCGACAGCTGAGTCACCAGAATCGCTTCTACTGGGAAACTGACAGTCAGCTTTACAAGTTTAAACAGAGTCGCCGCCGGGAGTCTGTTTAAACAGCCCCAATTCTAGCGACGTACACTGTATGTAGTCAGTCGTGAAGGGGTTAAAGCTCTTCCATGTGCAGCCCACAGCTCACCTGAGAGTCGCATAGCCCACCTGAGAGGAGCACAGCCCATCTGAGAGTCGCATACCCACCTGACAGTCACATAGCCACCTGAGAGCTGCATAGCCTACCTGAGAGTGCACACAGTACACCTGAGAGGTGCACAACCTACCTGAGAGCCGCACAGCCCACCTGAGAGCCGCACAGCCCACCTGATCACCACATAGCCCACCTGAGAGGCACACAGCCCATCTGAGAGTCGCATACCCACCTGAGAGCTGCATAACCCACCTGAGAGGTGCATAGCCTACCTGAGAGCCGCACAGCCCACCTGAGAGCCGCTCAGGCACCTGAGAGCCGCTCAGCCCACCTGATCGCCACATAGCCCACCTGAGAGGGTTCACAGCCCACCTGAGATGGGTCACAGCCCACCTGAGAGGCACAAAGCCCACCTGAGAGGCACACAGCCCACCTGATGGCCACATAACCCACCTGAGATCTGAATGTAATAAAGAGGAATGAGGCACTGACTGTAACAGAGAGTGGTGAAGCACCGTGTGTAATAGGGAAAAATAAATGAATGTAATAAAGAGGAATGAGGCACTGACTGTAGCAGAGAGGGATGAAGCACTGTATGTAATAGGGAAAAATAACTGAATGTAATAAAGAGGAATGAGGCACTGACTGTAACAGAGAGGGGTGAGGCACTGTATGTAATAGGGAAAAAGAACTGAATGTAATAAAGAGGAATGGGGCACTGACTGTAACAGAGAGGGGTGAGGCACTGTATGTAATAGGGAAAAAGAACTGAATGTAATAAAGAGGAATGAGGCACTGACTGTAACAGAGAGTGGTGAAGCACCGTGTGTAATAGGGAAAAAGAAATGAATGTAATAAAGAGGAACGGGCACTGATTGTAATGAAGTGGGGTGAAGCACTGTGTGTAACAGGGAAAAAGAACTGAATGTAATAAAGAGGAATGGGGCACTGACTGTAACAGAGAGGGGTGAAGCACTGTATGTAATAGGGAAAAAGAACTGAATGTAGAGTGGTGAAGCACCGTGTGTAATAGGGAAAAAGAAATGAATGTAATAAAGAGGAACGGGCACTGATTGTAATGAAGTGGGGTGAAGCACTGTGTGTAACAGGGAAAAAGAACTGAATGTAATAAAGAGGAATGGGGCACTGACTGTAACAGAGAGGGGTGAGGCACTGTATGTAATAGGGAAAAAGAACTGAATGTAATAAAGAGGAATGAGGCACTGACTGTAACAGAGAGGGGTGAGGCACTGTATGTAATAGGGAAAAAGAACTGAATGTAATAAAGAGGAATGAGGCACTGACTGTAACAGAGAGGGGTGAGGCACTGTATGTAATAGGGAAAAAGAACTGAATGTAATAAAGAGGAATGAGGCACTGACTGTAACAGAGAGTGGTGAAGCACCGTGTGTAATAGGGAAAAAGAAATGAATGTAATAAAGAGGAACGGGCACTGATTGTAATGAAGTGGGGTGAAGCACTGTGTGTAACAGGGAAAAAGAACTGAATGTAATAAAGAGGAATGGGGCACTGACTGTAACAGAGAGGGGTGAGGCACTGTATGTAATAGGGAAAAAGAACTGAATGTAATAAAGAGGAATGAGCCACTGACTGTAACAGAGAGGGGTGAAGCACTGTGTGTAATAGGGAAAAAGAAATGAATGTAATAAAGAGGAATGGGACACTGATTGTAATAAAGAGGGGGAAGCACTGTGTGTAATAGGGAAAAAGAAATGAATGTAATGAAGAGAAACGGACACTGATCGTAATAAAGAGGGGGAAGCGTTCCAGTGTCTTCTGAAATTGTAGGTACTAAAATCAGTGGTAGAAAGTACCTGACCCACTACTGCAACTATCACAGGTAATGTATGGTGTATCTTTACATGCTAAATATAAAGATCACATCCTTTTAGTATTCAGATGAATGGGGAAATACTTAGACTACTTGCCAAAGTGATTGCCAAAGAATTTCTCAGTTACAGCTCAAGGTCTTTCAGAAACACTTATGTGTTGTTCATCATCAATTAACTGAAATATAATGTGGTAATATTTGCTGAAGTGCCTAATAAAATCCTGCCCCCTCTGTGTAGCATATGTCCAGCCTATATTTGATAGCAATGACCAGCTCTGAGCCTCACTAACTATAGCTGAGGGGGGTTTGAGGGTTACAAATAAACAGTAAAGCCCCGTTCCCACTGCGCGATATGCAAATCGTGCGTTTGTCGCGCGATTTGCATATTGTGCGACATCGCGAGATTTGCAGCGCGATGTCGCGTTCAAGCTTGCATTGAGCAAGCTTGAATCGCGGCTAAATCCGCTCAAAAAAGGGTCCTGCTGTAGCGACACACGACCCGCTACAGCAGGACCCTTTGCCCCATTGGATTGCATTGGAGCGCGATATCGCGCGGTAATTTGCCGCGATATCGCGGGAATTACCGCGCGATAAATCGCTCAATGTGAACGGGGTCTTAAGGATGCTCAGATGCTTTCCATGAACATGCAGGCTCGGGTTCCCATATGTACTAGATCAGGGCTCAAAATTTCACGTCCTGAGCTACTAGCCAGGCCTTAAGAGTTACTCGCCACCAGTTGCCCCACCTAATCCCTACCCTTCCCTAGCCCTAACTCCGCCCCTAAACACACCAGCACTGTAATGTACGTTGCAGAGGTCAGCGCTGCAACGCACGTTGCAGAGGTCAGCAGTATAAGGAAGAAAGAAAAGGGACTTACAGTTCATTTAGGTGGTATTCAGGTGCCTTCTTCTTTCTCCTGGTGGTGGTCGTGGGGAAGGGGGGGCGGTACAGAGCTCCTCCATCTACCGACACAAAACTTTATTTTCATGTCCCGCACTGCATTAGTTTCTGTCTGTCCAATAGTAACTCTGCAGGCTTCCTCCCAGCCTATGGCAGCTGGGGGGACGAGTGGAAATTTTGAGGCCTGTACTAGATGACAGCTCTGATACAACTGCATCAAGTGACAATAGGGTTGCCACCTTTTCTTCAGGCCAAACCCGAACACTATAGCGCTTCACGGCAATTTGTTTGTAAAGTATACACTATGCATGTATTTTGTAAATAAACGACATTTGAGTTAATCACAACTTGCCAGTATGCCACAGGTCCCCAGATATGCATTCTGTAGATAAGTGTACAAAGCAGTACCCATATACCTTGCCGCAGTTCTTACCAGATATGCCAAAAGTAACGGGTGCCGGTAATGACTGCGGATGGCGCTGCTCACAACAGAACAACAATACAGATGTCTCCAGCACACCGGCACCAAGATCCCATGTTACTGCAAAATCACAATCTCCTGTCTGTAGTTTTCCCCAAGATGGCCACTCATCCTTTGGGTTCGGTAGTTGATCAAGCAGGTTGGAAGGCTATCCTGACCTATCCTGACCTCTTCTCACTACCTCAATGGGCAGCTTTAGTTTGGGGGTGAGCATAGGGGATTCACAGTCAGACACCACCAGTACATCTTATCTTGGGGCAAACAATATAAATCTGATAAAGAGATCCATGATAGGGAATGTCTATTGTCCCCAAATCAATCATCTGCTAACACCCGCAGGCATAAAGGTTGTGATATCATGTCTTGTGGGCTTGTTCAGTATGAAAGTCCATCAGAAATCCCAACATGTACTACACAGCAACCAGTAGGCAGCCATTTTGTACTGGGTTAAAGTGTATATAACCCCAAATATGTACCAGCCCTTGTATATGGTGGCTGCATTAGTGTTCTTTGAACTTTTTCCCTTTTATTTTGACCTGGTGGAACAAAGTTCCATTCTCAGGGTCACAATGCCCACTTACTGTACTGTATGTTGGAGGGGTGTTGTCACCCGAGGACAGGAAGAGGGTTAGAATTACAGAACAGCACTCTTTCTTTTAATCTTCATTACATGGGGGGTTCTGTAGTTCACAAAGGTAAACTGGTCAGGGCTGATAAATAGGGCTGCAACAACTAATCGACATAATCGATTATAATCGATTATTGAAAAAGTTGTCAACAAGACTGCATGAGATAACACTGTAGAGTTAACAGGAACTTGCAAGATCACTGGACTTCTGGCAGGATCAACCAGACTATAACACAATGCTTCAAAATGTAACAGACCAAAAGGCTGAAATGAAATGTTAGGGTTCAGCACAGCAAATTCCGGTGACTACACTCTGCTCCCTATACTGTTTATTAAAGTTGATTGCAAGCTAGAACAGGGGTGTGCAACTTCACCCCCAAGCTGCTTTAACTACAAATCTCAGCATGCCTCTGGGAGTCATGCCTGTAACCGTCAGTCCTGCAATGCCTCATGGGACTTGTAGTTCCACAACAGCTGCGGTGCCTGACTTGCCAACCCCTGAGCTAGAGCTAGGGATCAGAGGGAGAAGTAGCATTGGCAAAACTCTCTATGGGGACCTAAGGTCTTTGTGACCATCCTGTTTCCCTCATTTCTTGTCCTTGGCTTACAGCAAAATGCGGCAATCAATGGCGTTTACATTGCTATGTTCAGCATAGAGTACAGCCCAGGTAGAAGAGCGTTGTGGGATGTCACATGACTCTGGAAAAAAAGGTATTCTTACAGAACATGGTTAAACAATGAATTGAAGGTCAGGGGCAGGGCTGTAGCTACCATGGAGCGAGTGAGCCACTCGCCTCAGGCGCAGCCGAGAGGGTGCATAGCCAGGGTCGGCCAGGCTGCACCCCCTTGTCCCTGTTGCCATGGCAAGCGCTGGGCACCATTGGCAACAGGGGCACCAGGTGGCCAACACAGCCACAGCTCGGTAGGGAGAAGAGGAGCGGCACAGGCTCCAGCTTCTCCTCTGATCCCCGCTGCTCTCCCCCACCTGTATGGGCAGAGGACTCTGTGTCCTCAATCTCTTTTTCTATTTCAAAAGGGAAATGTTAGGGCTCTGTTTTCACCCCCAATATTTCCCCAAAGCCCCCCAACAGTAAAAAGAAATAATAATAATAAATAAAAAACAACCCACACACACTCATGCACACATATTATTATTATGTGCAAAGACTAAAAATGTGTTTCAGACGAAATGAACGGAAACTAAAAATGTTTTCATTAGTTTCGTCAAACAAAACACATTTTTATGCTATTTTGGATTTGGCCTCCAGCGCATTCCTGGAGGCGGGGGCGCATGACGTCACATGACGCTGTGCGTGTGCGGCATCAGGTGACATAACACGTCTGTTGAGGGGCACAATTTTCTGTTCTTGCCTTGCGCGCAAAATGAGCTAGCTACAGCTCTGGTCAGGGGTGTGCCCATCTTGAGATTAGGTTGGCGTGTGTCCATCTTGGAGTTAGGTTGGGATATGCCTATCTTGGGTTTGGGTGGGGAAATGCCTATCTTGGAGTTAGTTTGGGGGTGTGCCTATCTTGGATTTGGGTGGGGGTGTGCCCATTTTGGGGTTAGGATGGAGGTGTGCCCAAGTTGGGGTTACGTTGGGGGGGGTTGCCCATCTTGCGGTTGTCGGGGGTGTGCCATCTTGCGGTTGGTCGGGGGTGTGTCATCTTGCAGTTCGTTGGGGGTGTGCCCATCTTGAGGTTAGTCGGGGGTGAGCCATCTTGAGGTTAGTCGGGGGTGAGCCATCTTGAGGTTAGTCGGGGGTGGGCCATCTTGCGTTTGGTCGGGGGGGTGCCCATCTTGCGGTTGGTCAGAGGTGTGCCATCTTGTGGTTGGTTGGGGGGTGTGCCTATCTTGGAATAAGTGGAAATGTAATTCTGCTTTCACAACATTAGTCCTAGCCCTCCATGAAAGTACACATTGGACTACCAATAGAACAGATTGGTCTCTCAGACAACACTTCAAGTGCCTTTTGACTTCAACCACTTCTCTCCCCCAGACACTTCTCAGTATAATTTGCAGATAAGATAGCAGTCCCCTGTGTCTGTATACTTGAGGCACACGTACACGCCCCATGACCACTTCTATACTGCACAGAGAATCCTGCACAGAAGCCGCCTGGCTTCAGGTTCGCCCAATCGATATGCAGCTATTCATCGATTGCTGAAGATTTCCTTCGTCAAACCCTTGAAGAAAATCCGGAGGGTGTAATGCTGCGAGCGACCAGCTGGTGGCGATATCCACTCGCGCCACCTTAACGCCTATCTGCTGCCACAGGTTGCCATGCTAACAAAGCCGCTTCCAAGCCTTAGCCCCGCCCAGACGCCTGACAAACAAGCTAGGTTGCGCGGCCTTTGTCCCAGTAGCCAGGGGGGTTCCCTGTGGAAGGCACGGCGGGGCAGTAGGCGTGGCCTGGCTTGCAGTCACAGCAGGTTGGGTTGGTCGGGCGGGGGCAGCAGGTGGAATATGGAGAAAGAGGAAGGAAGACGCTGAGCACAGGCACCGGGGACAAAGGGGGGAGCGGGGCAGCCGGCCAGGTAAGACTGTTTGCAAACTAGGTCAATGGAAACTTTGTGTGCAGCGTGTACCGGGGAGCCTACTACTGTATACAAGTGCCATGGCAGGGGAAACTTGTCCACCTGGAAGTGGGATCTATGTGTGTGTGCGAGCCCCATCAGCTGACAGGGGGCTCCCCAAGGAGTGTCATGCTGGGGTACCTCACCTATTGATGTGCATTGCTGCTGAGCAGTGTTGTGTTGAATGGGCTGCAGTGCTGTGGCCAGAATCCTGATTTATTATTATTGGCTGTTCACTGAATCTAGTAAAGGGTAAATAAAGCTTTATGGATCGCTTCCCTGCCCTCCCTTGGATGGAATGCTGCTTCTTCTTCTCAGGAACAGCTTTGTGATTGGACAATCTCAGGAAAAGGGTAACCCGGCTTTAAGTTGTTGTATTGCAGCCAATGGAATCTAATCATCAAGTCATTTTATATTTCAGGCAGTGTAATGACTAAATGCGTGTACAGAATGAATATGAAAGTCAATCAGCGTCCCGCTTGTTTGGTGTGCGCCAAGTCCCCTGTCCTGCAAAGCTTGCAATTGATGGTGTTTAGGAAAGCGCCCCCCATGTCAGCCCACATGCCTTGTCTTCCTTCTGCTAGTGTTTATACTAATCCGGGTGGGGAGGAAATGCTGCAGCGCAGTGGTTCCTTTTATTATGCTTTAACCTGTTCATTGCTGGAGATGTGGGCTGTCTGGGTCAAGGTTTAGAAATGTCATAAAACCGGGAAGGTGGAGATCCTTTCCTTATTAGGATGTTCCCGGCACCATTTTCCCATGTACAGTAATGTCGGTGGCATCCAAAGGTCAGTGCACTCCTACTGTGCATTTTGTGCAAGCAGAGATGGAAGGAAAATAAAAACAAACCCTGCTCCATCCCACCCGCAACACGGACATTTGGGAGAAATGAACATAGGAAAGGGACCGATTCCCATCCACCCCCCTCCTCAGATTGCTGTGTGCTCTGGCGCATAGATGACATTGTTTATATGGGATGGGAACGTGTAGCACCACTTTGGGATAATGCCGACTTTAGATTTCTTACATGTTCTCATTCACGTAATGCAAACACATTGCTGCTTACATTTTTATTTGTTGAAAAATCTTTGAAAAACCCGGTCGTGACTCTTCCTTTCTGTAGGAGAAGGCTGTGGAGTCACGTCTGCCATCATTAAAGTGATATTAAAGTCAAAAGCTGATTAAATCACTTACAATGGACGCCGCTCTGTGATGTTTTAAAGTTTTACAGGGTTATTCACAAAAGGGTGAAGAGTTTGGAGAAGGCAGGATTGAACAATCTAGGACAACATAGCTGAACTGGAAAATTCCTCCCATTCAGCTCACTTTCCAGTTAAAAGAGAACTATGGGGTAAGTGTTTGTTTTTCCCCATAGTTCTCTTAAGGGTCACGGGAGGACATATACTAGCGTCCTCCCTTCACCTTAAGCTCAGTATATCACTGAGATCGGCGCAGCCGGGATGGATCCCAACATTACTGTCGAGATCCACCCAGCTGCGTGAATGACAGCTGGTTCTGCCTAGAGGCAGAGCCAGCTGTACCCGCCCCCTCCCCCGTCCGTTCCGCCAGTCAGTGCTGGGGAATCGGAGCGGGGAGGGGGGAATCCCTGCAGAGAGCTGTGAGTGACAGTCAGCGCTCTCTGCAGGGAGATGATCGAGAAGTGAGCGATGGTATGTGTTCTCTCACGTCCCGATCTATTGAGCCGACCTGTGACCGTTTCATTGTCACAGGTCGGCTTGAACTATGAGGATGAGTGATTTTCACTCACTGCATAGTTTTCCTTTAAGTAATGTTGTCCTACATTGTTCACTTCTCCAAACTCTTCACCCTTTAATGAATAACCCTGTTAGTTTCCTGCAGACTCAGCTGGTCCCCTGAGCACTGGCACTGATATCCTGTTTTAGGGTTGCTCCTTTCCCTTGCAGGGTCCCATGGAGCCATCATTGTGTGTGCTAGTAAGCCGTGTGTGTCTCCACAGATACAGCAAGGCAATCTGATTCTCTGCTCCCCCTCCTCACTTCTCCAAGCTAGTAGATGAATAGTTGCTGGCGTCTGCTCTGTCTCTTGTGAACGTTTGTACAGGGCAGGAAGTTCAGGGAAGCTGAGCTGAGAGAGTTGGAGCCAGCTATTCGGGGGGGAAATGATAATTGTTAGTGCTTGGGCAAAAATGTAAAGAAATACGTGTTTGATCTGGATTCATTATTGAAACAAGTTTGATAATTTAATATTCAACCCTTTCTGTACCATTGTGTCTGATTCTATTATCAGAGATATATGTCTGTCCCTTAAAGCGGTAGTAAACCACCAACATGAACATGCTTCTAGTGGGTCCCCAGAAGGTGTCTCCCATAACATGTAGTATGCACAGCATATGGGCACATTAGGGGCGACTTACCTTGCATGCAATCCTCTCCAGCGCTGCGATGTGAGCAGCACTCTTCTCCTCTACCAGCGTCTTGGTCTTTTAACTCCCATGCGTGCGCACAGCAGTTAGTTCATTTTGTCACAGGACCTTGCCAAGCTTGTGCACCGAGATGCGCATGTGCACACCAGTGCACACAAATGCTGACAGGCAGGAAGAAGCATTTATGACGGAAGAGACATACAAAGAGGGGATTTTAGCAAAACTGGAGCAGTTGTCCATAGTAACCAATCAACTGCTCTCATTTTCAAAACTAAACTGAAGAGAGGCGCTGATTGGTTACTATGGGCAACTACTTCAGATTCTGCTCTCTTCTGTTCTAGTTAACCTACCCCTCCTCAGCTTTTTTGTCTTATTTTACCCTTACTTCCACTGGGTTAAAGCCAATCTCCAGGCAATTAAAAAAACATAGCCTTGCAGTGGGGCCACTCCAGCAATGCAAGGGTTATGTGTTTATTTTTGTCTAGGGGAGTGGCGTAAAGCAGACTTACTTACCTGATCCCCGCTCCCGCCAACTCCCTCAGGGCTGCTAGACCAGTCCCCACAGCCTCTTCTCCCCTGGGCTCCAGTGGTCTAATGGTCCATGACCTGATCACATCTCATGCAGGTTCCATAGACCTGCATAAAGGTGCCCGTACACTGTACGAGAATCGCGGGAAATCCCGCGATCGTAGGATAATCGCAAAGTGTAAGTACGTTTTTGTAAAAATTACTTTACAACCCTCGCAAGACTAAAGTCTTGCAAAGGTTGTAAAGTGTATGGGCACCTTTTAGATGTGAGGACACCAAGGGACAATCCACCAGCCGGAGTTGGGGGGGGGGGCAGAAGAATCCAGTGCTGAGCTGGGCTCAGCTAAGTCTACTGTACTCCAGCCCCTAGACAAGAATGACACCCTAAGGGTAACCCTACTGCAAGAGAATTTCTTTTTTTTGGCCCAGAGATGTGCTTTAAGCTATCAAGGGGATGGGTGGTACTGCAAGCAAAAAAAAAAGTGTATTGTTTAGCAAGTTATTCTGAAGAGAAGACGCTGCCTACAGAGTGCTGTGTGCAATCCGGCTCCAAAGAAACAACCAGAAAGGTAAGAAATGTATATTTTTAGCTATGTTGCATGAATGGGAACACATAAACATCTAGAGGGGAGCTTCTGAAATGTGGCTTCCGAGGTGGAAATGTTTGTGTTTGTAGGGAGAGTGCTCAGAATCCCAATACAGAAATGCAGTACTGCCGTAGATCAATACCAGCACCCAGTAGCCGCACACTCACGTACAGTGCCCAGGACTTTCTGCTTTGATACCTGACCGCATGTTTTCAGCTTTCACTATGTGCCAAGGATGTTGGTATCAGAAGTTCATTAGAAGAACATCCCTGTGTTGTGTTTGTTGTTTTTACTGATCAGTCGTAGATTGCATTGTGGGCGCAGGATTCCTAGAAGTAGAGAAGTGTGCATCCTCATTCAGCACCGTATTTATCTTCAGTGTTTGTCTTAGTGGAACGGAACTCCCGGCCACAATGCCATGCCGGCTGTGTGTTTTTCTAAAAGTGGCCGCTGTCTTGGTTTTGAGGGAGCCCGGCTCTGGAGAAATGATTGTTCAGTGTATTTTAGCGATGACTTTGTTTTGATCATAATAGGACAGATTGTCTCTAGCATTCCCTTTTATAGAATTCATACAAGACTTCTATGCACGGTGCTATTCAGCTTGGGTTTTGTCCTGCAGCCATGAATAGGATGTTTCCTCTACGGCAAATATGTACACACAGCGCCTGCTGGATACGGCGCTAAAAATAGGCTCTCAAAGTATTGTCTATACGCTTTTCCATTTTCTGGGGGTTTTGGATTTGAATGGCGATTTGTGTCCATTACTTTAGTCTTCTGTGATGGTGAGAGCTCCGTGCTACTGAACCATTTGGATGTGGACAATACGTGAGATGTTCATGTCTGCTGCTGTGCGTGATGTCTGTGGTTAAACAACATCTTCAGAGATAAAGCATATGTGCTTAATGGTTTGTTTAATCCAGCCTAGGAAGAAATGATTTCCAATAGCTGAAATCGGAAGCCAAAATTTAAACAAGAACTCTAGGCAAAACATTTATTAACCCTTGCAGTGGGGCTATCACCGCAGTGCAAAAGGGTTAACTGCTCGTTTTGGTCTAGGCAGAAAAAGAACAAAGTTATACTCACCTGAACCTCGGAGCCAGCTGGTTGTCACAGCGCTCACACCAGTCTGTCTCTTCCGACGCTGCAGCGATGGTATGTCCCTTCTCACATCCTATACACTGTGTATAGAACGTGATGACTCGGATGATGACTGCAGCGGAGGAGGAGAGAGGCTCCAGGGACCGGTCTAAGAGCAAGTCAGCTCAGAGGATCGGGCGAGCATAACTTTTTTCATTTACATTTTTCTAAATTTTCCTCCCTAAACCAAAATGAGCAATTAACCCTTGTGATGCGGGGGTAGCCCCACTGCGGGGGTTAATAAAAGTTTTGCCTGACGTCTTTAACCACTTGCTGACCGAGGTGTTTACACCCCCTTCCTGGCCAGGCCATTTTCCAATATTCAGCGCTGCAGTGCTTTGACTGACATTTATTCCGTCATGCAACGCTGTACTGAAATGAATTTTATACCATTTTTTAGGGACAGATAGAGCTTTCTTTTGGTGGTATTTAATCACTACTGGGGGGTTTTATTTTTTACTATTTAACAATATGTTAGGAAACATTTATTATTACCCGATTTTTTTTTTTTGGCAAAATATAAAAGACGGGCTCACGTCGGGTAAATAGACACCAAACGTGTGAAGCTTTAAAATTATGCACACCTGCGAAATTGCAAAAAAAAAACTACCACACCCAAAATTGACCATAGGCGATGCTTTAAAAGATTTTTTACCGCTCATCAGTTCAGTGTTATCAGTGATTGTTGGCCCTAAAATTATTGCCTTCACTGCGACGTTTGCGGCAATATGTAACAAGTGCTGCATAATTGGCGCAATAGTCGTTTTTGCACGTAGGCGCACTTAATGCATTTTTACGCATATGTGGGGGTGGGTGTGTGTGTACATTTTATTTTTCGACCAACTATTTTTTTTACACTTAACTTTATTGGTATCACATAGGGGGATAAGAATCCCCCTATGTTATATCAAATTACAGTGACAGGTCCTCTTTATGGGGACATCAGGGGTCTCTAAGACCCATAATGTCACCTAGGGACCCCCAGAAAAGCTGATGAAGCACAGATGTGCTTTACCACCTTCTCTCCGGTTTCTGTAGTAAACATCACTTCCTGCATTCGGAGACCGGGGGGAGCGCTGAGGGAGATCGTGTACTGAACTCCCTCCATTCTCACGGCACGGAGCTTCATCGCCCCCTCCCGGATCGGACGCACGGGATCGCGGGGACGGCGACCACGAGAAGAGGTAAGGAGGGGGGGGGGCGCACAGAGACATGCATCATACAAGCGATCAGGCGTCTTTATGCTTCTATGTAAACGGCCATCGCTGGCTGTTTCAAATTCTGGCGGTTTCCCATTTAAAGACGCCGCATCCAGAAGACTCCCGTCCGCCCATTTCTGAGAGTTCGGCGGACGGGAGGTGGTTAAGAAAGGGTTTTACTTTCAATATTTCTTTATTAAAGTCAAAGTTTGCAGACACAGCAAATTACATACGAAATGTGTTTAGCATAGACAACTTATGAATGTAGAAACATTAAGTATGCAAGTCAACAGTCAAGGCACAATAAGTTGTGTCATGACTGTTGACTGTTGTATCATAGTATATATTTTTGTTAGTGAGAAAGAGTGCAAGCGGGAAGGTAAGGAAAGAAGGGTGGAAAGAAAGGAGGAGAAGAAAAGAGGGGAAGCGTGGGATAAACCAGTTATGCAGTAGAGAGCAAGAGAAATCAGACAGTACAATAATTATGTACAATCCATTTTTTCCATGCGGAGTAGAACGTAGGGTAAAGAAAGGGTTTTAACCCGCGAGTCTTTTCTGCCCTCTGTGTCACATTGGAGAGATTTTCCTTCACTTCTTGTCGCTTAGCCAAAGCAGGATGTGAGGGGTATCCCTAATTGTCACCAGTGTCCCCATTGGAAGATTTCACCTCTATTGCTGTTCAGGTGACAACTCAAAATTTGGGATTTTCTTTCCCTTTCACTCTCGGTCACAATGATCACCGGGACAAATAGAGAGAGTGACTCTCCCTAGTGGGGACACAGAGAGAAATGAAAACCTGACAGGGGACCTAGTCTCTCTCAAATCTAAAGCAAAAGAAAAGTGTTTGCTTTATTTCTACTTTGAATATCAATTTGCACCAGAAGAAATAAAAAATATTGACTTTTTTGTATTGTGAACCTGTTAGTAACTTTTATAAGCCTGTGTAAATATGCAACTAACATGTCACACTAGCGGCAGCAGTATATATCTATATTTTTTTCTGTGCTTTTGATTAAGGGCCCATTCACATCAGCAAGCCGCGTTAAACGCGTGCGTGGGCACAAAACTATGGCTGAAGTGAGTGACAGCTGGCTCTGCCTATCTAGAGGCGGAGCCAGCTGTACCCGCCCCCTCACCTCATAGTTCTCCTTTAAGTTCTATTACCACTGCGCAGTATGATGTGGTTGTATTCTGTTGCACCATGCTGCATAAAAAAAAAAAATTCACGCTACTTTTTTCAGCACACACCACCTTCACGCAGTGGTGTGAACCGTGCCCATGTAAAACAAAGCAAATTGCTTTGTCTCTTTGTTGGGGCCTAGTGTGCATGGGCCCTAAAAAGCATCCCTTGTGCTTCAGACAAATGATGGTACCAAGGCTGACAGTCTGAGAGAATGACGTTATGGACAGCACAGTGGCGTAGCATGGTTGGCACTTCTGCCTTTGTAGCACTGAGGGCCCCGGTTTCAATCCTGGTCAGGACAATATCTGCAAGGAGTTTGCATGTTCTCCCTGTGCTTGTGTGGGTTTCCTCCAGGTACTCCGGTTTCCTCCCACACTACAAAGACATGCTGGTAGGTTAATTGGCCTTGTATGCTTGTACAATAGGGACCTTAGATTGTAAGTTCCTTGAGGGCAGGGATGTGAATGTGCACTATGTAAAGCCCTGCGTAAATTGTCGGCGCTATATAACTACCAGTGATAATTAAATGTGATCAGACAGGATAAAGCACTTCCTCAGTCTTCCTCCCCCCAGACTGTAACATTGGAACTCCAAATCAATTCATGAGGTAAAAGGAAGCAGTATGGTCGATGTTCTCTGTAAGATAATATGCTGCTGTACAGGAGACTCCAAGACCAGGGGCAGATGCTGACTTTGGATGACGCATTGCACTGGTCTTCTGGGCAGAAAGGTATATAAGGTATTGTCAGGGAAAGTACTCTGATGTCTTTGAGAGATCATGAATACCTGACATAATTTTTCACGTTCAGGAAATGCATTCATTTATGTCATGCTAGGTAAACTGTAAAGGGAAGTTGTTAACATGTTCACATTACTCTTACTGTACGCAGTTGCACATACTTGCCTCCCTTTAACTACCCCACTGCAACAGGGCAGCAGTTACATGAGCCCACTGCTTTGTAACAGGGTTGGGTGGCCATTAGTGTGGTGAAGGGGAGGAAGTTGGGTGTACTTTAGTGGAGGGTTGGGGGTTAAAGGTTTCAGGGAATGCCCATCAGGTTGAAAAAGGGGGGGGGGTTGGGGTGTTCATTAGCCTATGTGCCGGTGTTCGAAGGAATAGATACATTTTTATGCTAGACTCTTCCTTACTATGTTTTAACTGCTGACTTGGACTACCTTGGTGACTTTGCTGATCCTCTAGATCCTTGGTTCTCAACTGGTGGATCTTGACCCAAAAGCGGGTCGCGACTGCGTGTTCAGTGGTCACCGCATGCCTTCCACTTTCTAGGTGAGAGGCTCCTCAGCCTCCCCCTAGCGCAGCAATGTAATTTCTCACATCAATCAGCCATTCAAAATATGCTGCCCGGCGCCAAGTGTCAGCTTGAAGTGGGATGGGGGTATGTCTGCGAGTGCATTGCTTACAGCGCCCTCGCGTGCCCTGCGTGTACGTAGACCTGAGCGACGTCACATTCTGGCTCCCGGCACCTCTACAGGGCATGCAAGGGAGTTGTACAAGCAATGCTCATATGGATGGAGCTCCCACTTTTTGGCCTGGTGACCCAACACACTCTCTGGCTTTGCTCATAAGTCACATGACTTGGGGTAGAGGATGCCTGGCAGCAGCAAGCCAATTGAGGATCTCTGTTAAGTTGGGTGGGGGACACTGGCCTGTGGACTCGGTTTTGACATGGAAAAAAAATGAGGGTACAGCAAAGAGGAGAGTAGTACAACAGAGGACAGTAGAATTCGTGTCTTATTGATGGGCTGCATTAAAACAGGTTTGGAACCTTTGCTTCCTTTTCCAAGTTTTGTTTCTTGGAAGCCAAAGCTGAATACATATATTTAATAGTGAGAACCTTCAGAAAGAGGCACTTTGCTGGAGAAAATATGTTTTAACTGGCTGTTCCATTTGATGACTCTTGCTGTGCATGAGAAGCTTGTCTGGTATAATGATTTCTTCTGTCCATCTGCCTGTGTTTAGTTCAGCTGGACCCAACCTGTCAGTTGGGTGGGTCAGTCCCATGACTAAGCACTGGCCATCTGCTTCTCATTGACCATTTAGTTTCCAGACGGGGTGTCTAATGTAATGCAATCTTGGCATTTTTTTCTCAGAGATATTCTGAACCCTCTAGGCAATTCTAAATAGTAGATGAAATAGACCAGTTCTGTATTATATTCTAAAGAGCAAAAGGTCTTCAACAGATGCTTTGCCGTATACTTGGCTGCCATTTCAGACCAGAAAATACACTATTCTATACTGGGCTTGCCTATGTCAATAGACTGCAAAGCTAGAACATTCTGCATGCTGCCATTTTGGCACATTGGCCTGACGGAAGCCAATGGCATCTTTTTTTTCAGACACCAATTGTACTAAATTGCATGTCAATGTTTTATAGTAACGGGTACATAACTGATCATTTAAGGAAATTAGAATCGGAAGAGCCTTGTTGTCTTATTAGTGATGGTGGTGGGCTTCTTGACTTCTCCTGAAATTTCTAGATCAGGGCTAAGCAACCCCAGTTGTTGTAAAACTACAAGTCCGATGAGGCATTGCAGGACTCCCACATGCAAAAGCATGATGGGTTTGTAGTTTCACCACAGCTGGTGTGCCGAGGTTGCCTAGTCATGGTCTAGGTCAGTGGTGGCGAACCTTGGCACTCCAGCTGTGCCAAAACTACAAATCCCAAGATGCATCTGCCGCTGGGAGTTATGTCTGTGGCTGTCAGAACCTTGCAATGCCTCATGGGACTTGTAGTTCCAAAACAGCTGGAGTGCCAAGGTTTGCCATCACTGGTCTAGGTTAACCGTACCTCATCCTTCATCTTAATCATGGTCCGTTAATATAATGGATGTCATCTATGACAAGTAGGCTGTCTCTGGATATAAGAGGGGGTAATATGGCAAGCTTAACTTTTTTTTATTTTTTTTTTATCTGCCAATCGTCTGGATCCATTTTTGTTTTGACTTTCATCAGTTCTGTATCCCCTCCAATCCCCGCTGCTCCCAGAAGGGATCGGAGGGGCACAGACCCCTGCAATCAGTGCCCAGTGGTGACGAGAGCTCCCCCACTCCTAACCCCCCCCCCACACTGCTGCAACATAATCTCTCAGCAGCTCTCCTCCCCACTGGGAGCCGGTTGCATGCTGCTGTCTGTGTCCCTTCCGATGCCCCGCCTGTATCACCAGAGGCAGCGGGGATTAGAGGGGACACAGAGCCAATCCACCAGAGAGAGCAGTGAAAGGGCCAAGTCGGGTGCGGTGTGGAGAGGAGAGCTGCGGGACAATCAGCAAAATATATGAAATATATATATGAAATATATGCTGATCGTTCCCTGTAATATTCAAACAATGCAGTGACCAATACTGATCACTACGACATTTGTAAATAATTGAGGACATAGTATTGAGATACTGTATCCCCAATTATGAATGGATTGTGGACATAGTATCTGTTTTCTTATCGCCTTGATTTATGCATAAACAGGAAGCCTCTGTACTGAGAGTTTCCTGTTGAGTGCTGGGGCTGCAGAAAACGAGATTGAGGACTCAATCTTCTTTTTTTTTTTTTTTTTCAAAAGGGAAATATAAGGGGTCTGTTTTAGACCTGTGATATTTCCTCAAAGCCCCCCAACAGTAAAGTAAAAAATGAAATAATGTAAAAATAAATAAAGATCTATCTTATCTATCTTATCTATCTTATCTATCTTATCTATCTTATCTATCTTATCTATCTTATCTATCTTATCTATCTTATCTATCTTATCTATCTTATCTATCTTATCTATCCATCCATCCACACTGAGTGGCCAGATTATTATGGCCACCCCATCAGTACTTCATTGGGCCACAAGATGACTTCGTTGGGCCGCCTCGTGACTCCACGAGATGTTGAAAGGTGATGCGAGGAATCTGACACTGCACTGTTGCCCTTCTGTTGTCTTGTACCAGTCTTGCCACTCTCCGTTCTGTCCTAACATTGACTAGTCGCAGACGGCCACAATTCGCACGTTCAGACCCAGATTTTCCGCTGACAGTCCAGTCTTTAAACACTTTAACAACAGCTGCTCTTGAACATTTAACGGATTCTGCTGTTTTGCTGATACTCGCTCCATGGCTCCGAGCGCCAACAATCATCCCACGTTCAAAGGATGTTAAATCGTGTTGTTTACCCATATCTTCAGAAACAAATCACTTCTACTGTCGTGGTAAACAACCTGCTTCCCTATTTATAATGGTCTGGCCCTCTAGCAACTTCAGCGCGAAATTATAGCTAATTTGCCTACAAACGTCAGGTGGTCATAATAATCTGGCCACTCAGTGTAGATAGATATATATTACACACACACACACTGTTAGCAAGCAGTAGATATATGCAAAAACATTGCAAAAAGTCTGCATGCAGTTTTATTCTGAAGTAAACTTTGTAACTCTCCATTTGTGTATTTTAATTTAAATTAAGGATGGTAATTTTTATTTTTTTGATTGATTGAAAAAAATAATCGTCCAAATAACCAATTATACAAATAATTGTTAGTTGCTGCCCTAGCCCTGTGCCTGTCATTTTCTGTGCACAGCTTCCAGAATGCAATAATTATTGGTGTGTGCTAGGTTCTTCTAATCCTGAATAATATAACAATACCAGAGCTAAAGATTTAAGGCCCACCTCTGCCTCTTTTTTCCCTCCTGTTTCATCACCCAAGGGAGTCAATGGATTTCATAGATTAGATGAGGTACAAGAGATGATGGGAGGGTCATTGTCAAGGAACACTGCACTTCTCATGCAGATCCCTGATCTTATGTTACAGTGCATCTAAACCTAACAATACAGTTGCATTCATTTAAATGTTTCAGGCTTTTACAATGTCTGCCATTTCCTGTGAGCTTAACAATGTTATCTTACTGTGTATACAACCCCCCCATGTCATTTATGTTGTAACACACTGCACATACTGTTGGTGCTATATAACAATAATAATGTAATGGAGATGAAGAAAGGACATATTTGAAGTCCAGCCAGGGTAACAACCGTAGCTTCCTCCATAAATACAGTGAAGTGAGTGAGCGTAGCCACCCAGGGACAGGAAGTATGTTTTTGCAGTCTTGCCAAATAAATTGAAAAGAAAACGAATGCCGCCAGCACATCTAAGAAATGGTAAGCTGCAATATATATGACAGTTTTGTCTTCATGTTTACATTAACTTAACTCTGCAGCCTTAAATAAAAAGTATGCAAGGAATGGCTTACCTGTCTTGAAATAGACTGTGTTATCTAAATTGTGGTCTTTGTTAGACCTCATTTACACTGAGCGTTTTGTAGAGCTTTTCTGCTAAAAAAAATGTGTATCACTTCAATCTGCACAGCTAGACTTGGGGCTGAGGAGGCTGTAACTGAGGCCTGGTTCACACCTCGGCGATTTATTGAACAAAACAGATTCGCATGCAAGTCAGTGGGGGCTGTTCACACTTTTGCCTTGCGCTAGTGAAATCGCCTGTCGCACAAAAAAGGTGCAGACGCTATTTCCAGGTGGTTGTTGTGCAGTTTTGTTTCTATAGACATCTGTATGCATTGAAAATAGTGCAAAAACAGCTGAACAGCTCAATCGCCAAGGTGTGAACCATGCTTGAAGGGCGCCGTGTATTGGGACTTGATGATTTGACTGCCTTCATGCTGGGCCCTCTAGTGGTGGTTAGTAGAATACAGCTTTGGGGAGCTGTACACCAAATGAAACCATTTCCTTCAGCATAGACAAGTATTTGTGTTTTTAATTAAAATGCTGCAAGGACCCAAATAAAAAGAATAAAAAAAATGCAAGGACAGACAGGATGTGCACAAAATGCAGTAAGCTGTTGAACTGTTACCCGCTACAAAAAATATACCTGGTTGAGAGTAGCTGGATTGTTAAAAAAGATACTTTATGTTTACATCATGTAGTTACCAAATCTGTATAGTACATACGAATCAAAATGCAGAATGTCTAATATAAATCATACTGATACGTGTGTATGAGTATATGTGTGTGTATACATACATACATACATACATACATACATACATACATTTTCACACCCCATGTTGCCAGGGAGCTCCCCATGATTTATAATGCACATTCTGTAGTTCCCTTTTTTATATTTTAGTCTTCTGTTAAAGAGGTAATATTCTATTGACCGACTCAGTACAGCACGTTAGAAATAAGGCTGCAGAGTATTATATATATATATATATTATATAGTAATAGTCTTAAGGGTCTCTGACAAACGTGTAAGTTTGCGGTCAGCTCCAGAACTTGTACCCGGGCCTCTGCCTGGGTGGACTGGTTTAGCAGAGTGGGACTCCCCCTTGTTGATGAGAATATCAGACGGGGGAATTTGTATATCTGTTCTGCTTTTTGATACTGCTCTCCGTATTTCCTATCAAATAACTTCATGAGCTGCTGCCTACACAAGGCCCGGGGCCAGCAGATATTGAGACTCCAGCATGCAAAGTGCGTTGTGAAAAGGGTCTAGTTAGAACACTCCTTTTCCCTTTTTTACACACATTGAACCTTTTGCGTTTTGCAGAGCTGATGTAAATAGTTGATGCAGTTCTGTCCCAGTTGCTTTATTTCCATGTTTTAGATGAACATCCTACACAGTGGATAGACTTGACCCTTTGTTGCTCTCCTGAAGGAAACAGAACTCCATTTATTCTGGAGGGACACACCCATAAGAATTGTGTTTAAAGCATGCAATATTCCTCTTTATATGTAATTGCTCTGCGTTGCTTCATCTTGTGATGCCATTGATGACACTGGTTGTAGCTAAGGACGTATCAAAACACATTGCTGCTCTGTTTTCTCCCTAATTCAGCTATGTATCACGTAAAACAGCACAGGCTGGTCCTTTTCATATGTTCTTGAACAGCTGGGTGTGATTGCACAATTCTTGCTGGAATGTCCTCAGGGCTTAGACATATACGTAAAAATGATAACACAAAGGCCTTTCTTTAATAACATAGTTTGAACAACAGTAGTATACAGTTACCCATACAAGATTTCAGTGTCATCAGGTTATTGCCATCCTGTTTTTGATGGATTGCTTTAAATATGTACATTTTGGGCATTGCCATTAGTCTTATTTATTGTAAAGACCAATGAGGGTTTTTTTTAGGTGGTTATAAAGGAGAGCAGCTGCTCCCAAACTAGTTTTTAGGTTAAGTTATTAGTAACTGATCTGTGATTGATTGCTATGTTTTAGAGCAGTGGTCTACAAATTGTGGCCCAAGGACTGGATGCTGCCCTTTGCTTGCCTTTTTATCTGGCCCTTAAGGCACTATTCCTCGCACCAACACCAGTGATGGGCCACTTATCTTTCTTCTTATAGCAACGATGGGGCACTATTCCTTCCACTAATGGCAATCCCAAGGCACTATTCCTCCTTCTAATACCACCCCCGGGGGCACCGTTCCTCCCAGGGACGCCATCGATGGGGCACCGTTCCTCCCAGGGACGCCATCGATGGGGCACCGTTCCTCCCAGGGACGCCATCGATGGGGCACCGTTCCTCCCAGGGACGCCATCGATGGGGCACCGTTCCTCCCAGGGTCGCCATCGATGGGGCACCGTTCCTCCCAGGGACGCCATCGATGGGGCACCGTTCCTCCCAGGGACGCCATCGATGGGGCACCGTTCCTCCCAGGGACGCCATCGATGGGGCACCGTTCCTCCCAGGGACGCCATCGATGGGGCACCGTTCCTCCCAGGGACGCCATCGATGGGGCACCGTTCCTCCCAGGGACGCCATCGATGGGGCACCGTTCCTCCCAGGGACGCCATCGATGGGGCACCGTTCCTCCCAGGGACGCCATCGATGGGGCACCGTTCCTCCCAGGGACGCCATCGATGGGGCACCGTTCCTCCCAGGGACGCCATCGATGGGGCACCGTTCCTCCCAGGGACGCCATCGATGGGGCACCGTTCCTCCCAGGGACGCCATCGATGGGGCACCGTTCCTCCCAGGGACGCCATCGATGGGGCACCGTTCCTCCCAGGGACGCCATCGATGGGGCACCGTTCCTCCCAGGGACGCCATCGATGGGGCACCGTTCCTCCCAGGGACGCCATCGATGGGGCACCGTTCCTCCCAGGGACGCCATCGATGGGGCACCGTTCCTCCCAGGGACGCCATCGATGGGGCACCGTTCCTCCCAGGGACGCCATCGATGGGGCACCGTTCCTCCCAGGGACGCCATCGATGGGGCACCGTTCCTCCCAGGGACGCCATCGATGGGGCACCGTTCCTCCCAGGGACGCCATCGATGGGGCACCGTTCCTCCCAGGGACGCCATCGATGGGGCACCGTTCCTCCCAGGGACGCCATCGATGGGGCACCGTTCCTCCCAGGGACGCCATCGATGGGGCACCGTTCCTCCCAGGGACGCCATCGATGGGGCACCGTTCCTCCCAGGGACGCCATCGATGGGGCACCGTTCCTCCCAGGGACGCCATCGATGGGGCACCGTTCCTCCCAGGGACGCCATCGATGGGGCACCAACCAGTGATGGGCCACTTATCTTTCTTCTTATAGCAGCGATGGGGCACTATTCCTTCCACTAATGGCAATCCCAAGGCACTATTCCTCCTTCTAATAGCAATCCCGGGGGCACCGTTCCTCCCAGGGACGCCATCGATGGGGCACCGTTCCTCCCAGGGACGCCATCGATGGGGCACCGTTCCTCCCAGGGACGCCATCGATGGGGCACTATCCATTCCACTGACATTAACATTGGGGCACTTTTCCTTTTCACAGAGACCTAAAATATGACACTATTCTTCCTCCCACTAACCACATAAACTAGGTATTTTTTTTTACATTTCTTTTTAGCAAATGCTCACTAAGCTTGGAGCATTGTTTACTCTCTCAAACGTTAGGGCTGTTTTTACTCCTACTGGTCACAGTCCAGCCCCCCTAAGGTGTGAAGGACAGTGAACTGGCCCTTTGTTTAGAAAGTTGGAGGACCCCTGGATTAGAGCATACCTGTCTTATTTGCATTGCGTTATTGCAGTGGTGTTCTGGGGTTTTATTTTTTTGCAAGCCTTCGTAGACCACTTGTGTCATGTCAATCAAAATTTCGTGATCTATCCTGATTTTTAATGGTTGCTGTATTTCTGTGGCAAAATTTGGTCAAATGAGGCTTGGCCAAAGTGCAGAATCTTTGCATTTCTGTAAATGATATTGGGATATGTTTTTTTGTTATTGTTGTAGCTTTTAATGTGAATATTAAGATTAAATTGCCTTCTTTATTTCTCATAAAGGATATTTCAACTACCTGCAATCATGTAGCTAAAACATACTTGTAGATATGACTGTCTTTTGTGTAATTGTGCAGCAAAACTTTGATTTGTACAATATTTTACTTTGATCCAATTCTGCTCAGGAATATACAATTGGAAATTGCTCCAGTGCATGTCTTGTCTAAGGGTCCAGGATGTGAAAAGGATCAACCAACCACAGGGATACAGACATAGTTTACACTTCATGCTTCCACAGAGTGTCTCTTTAGTATGCAAAGTATCAACGCTCTCCTAGGAGCTGCTCTTGTTATACTACCATTATACAGTGTCAAGTATTCACTTCAAGTCCCTTCATGCCTTGCTGGTTCACATCCACAAACTACTCCAAGCTATCCCTTCATTTTGGACATGGTGTCCAGTCTGTGTCCTGTATGGTTAATTATTTTTTATTTTAATACACTGCGTTTCAACCGTAGGACTGTATTTTTGTTCATTGTTGCTGGAAGCTTAAGTGTAACTCAAGCCAAAACTATTTTACCTGAGCTATGGGTAGCAAGAGATTCAGGACAGATTCTTTACATGTGCAGTCTTCTCTTGTCGATCAATTTGTTGAGTATAAAATTGGTCATACACATTGCAAATTTTGGCTAGTTCTTAATGAACCGGCCTAAATTCGCACAGTGGGTGCCACTGTGTTCACCCTTTTGTCCAGCATCCCTCAAACAGCTGATCGAAGGAGCTGGTTGGAAAATCTTGGAACAAGCAGGGTATTCTGCTGGCCCCCGTCAGAATACAGTGAAGGCAGTGGAGATTCCTCGATCAAAGCTCATAAGTGGGGCTGCAACCAACTAATCGATTATGAGAATAGTTGTCAACTATTTTCATTATAGATTAGTTGGTTGGAGCACCTAGCTCTCTCCTCCATGATGAAGGCACAGCAAGCAGTGGGTGGTTGCAATAGCCAGCCTGCTATTGCAATTTGAAATAGCCAATTTACATTCAGCTGCCATCTGTGGAATCTTGCCACTAGCAGCTGTCATTCCCTGGCTGAAGGTATTTAAGCGCCATGTGCTTACAATACAATTATTAAAAAAAAAAAACTATAAAAGGTGTGGGGGAAAAAAAAAGTCATTTTTGGTTTTGGCCTGACAAATTCTGCTGTGGGAGGTGCGTTGCAGTGCCATTCATTGCCTCCCGTGACAGTTTCTCTCCTCCCTGCTAGATGCTGTGCTGTGTTAGAGGGGACACAGAGCAGCGCCCAGCGGGAAGGACAGGAAACAAGCATGCACTTCAATTTCGGCCAAAAGGTGACCATTTCGGCATCCCTAGTTGCGTTGACAACAATTCTCATTATTGATTATTATCCATTTAATCGATTAGTTGTTGCAGCTCTAATTGAAAATGCATTTTTAAGATTTAACTCTGGAATATAGTGTCACTTAAACAAGGAAACACATGCAGTTTTACCCAAACCCACCAATAACCCCAAGTAAACCATGCTCCATAAAATCTGTATCCCAATTGAAATACTGCATTTCAGACCCTTACACATTTCTTCACAAACTCAAATAGGAAGAGAAATCCAAGCTTATAAACGGCCCATAGTACATGACAATAATAAAACAAGCCCCTGGCACAGCTACATTCCTAATCAAAGGATGCAGTTCAGAAATGGCACAACACAACATGCAAATGGAAAACTATTGGTGCATGAGACATGCAAATGTATCATCTCTTTACTGTATTGGCTGACTGGCAGCACTTAATGTAAGTTGTATGTGTCTATGAACCAGACCCATATAGTAATAAAGGTAAGTACTGTCCTATACTATTGGTCATATTTTGTGAAGAAATGTGTAAGTGTCTGAAATGCAGTATTTCAATTTTGATGCAGATTTTATGGAGCATTGTTTACTTTGGGTTATTGGCGGGTTTGGGTAAAACATATCATTGACTCTGCTCCCCTACGCAGTTGGTAACAAAAGAAAGTTGGCAGGAGAACAGATCGGGTCCCAAGTCAAACCCATTTTTTTTCTAATAAGGTACCTGAAATCATGCTAGATCTGCTAGAGTTCTGCAGTGTTCTTTATTCAATGAAATGTTCCCATAAATGGCAAGTCAAAGTAAAATATGCACAATTTGGTCATTTATATGTATCCGTTACAAAAACATTGTCACTGTGGAACATGATTGCGTCTGTATTCAGCAGAACAGAATGACTGTGAAGGTTCTCATTCATCCAGGTCATGGTATATCTGTAAAAAATAAGTCAAAGCAACTGGACTTGCTGTATTTTTCTTGAGGATGTTTCACTGGTCATCCAACCAGCTTTCTCAATTCAGAATGTACAAAAACAAGTACCACATTTATTCCCAGATAATTTTTTCAAGTCATTCTGAATTGAGAAAGCTGGTCGGATGTCCAGTGAAACGTCTTCAAGAAAAATACAGCAAGTCCAGTTGCCTTGACTTATTTTTTACCGATGGAACAGAATGAGTATCATTGTCCAGGCAGCAAGCAGGGGTGTGCCTACGTCATATGTGTTTGTGTATATGTATATACACATATACACATATATGTATATGCATATATATATATAGCTATATATATCTTTTTATTTTTTTTAGGGGTGTATTTAGTGGCCTTTATCTGGAGTTTACATTAAAAGTTTCAGAAAAGGACACTTTTTCTACAAAACAAACAGAAGGTATAATTTTGATAAAATATTCAGAAAAGAATCCAACGTACACAATGAGGGATCTGCAATAAGTGTATACAGTGTATTTAATATAAGCGGACATAGACTTGTGGCTACATTATATTCTATAACCTTTCACAACAAATGTACAAGAATGAGGAACCCCATTTCAACTGTAATGTACATATGTCTAGGTCCTCATATTTTTACCTAGCAAAATGAATAATGAGACTCAAAGTATATAAAGATGTGACGCACGCTATCTTTTGTCCAACATCTGTTCAGTTCCTTCTTCAATTCTGAGTAAATAATTATTGAAATAAAGACTGTATATAGTTCCAGATATTTTATGAGGAAAGTGTAAAAGCATAATGTGTTTGACGTCTGTATAGAAACAGAGCACGTTTGCCAAGTGTAAAAGAGTCTAATTATAGATTTGTAGGTATAAGCAAATCGCACCTGCGTGTAAGGTTGGCCTCATTTCACTAACTTGTGTCTTCTTTGCATTGAGTGTCTAATATAACATCATGTTCTTCTTCTGAAGTACCTACCCGAAATACCAGTGTATGGGTTCTCCTCTGACTGTTTGTAGATCTACGCCCTGGAACTAACCTTTGCTCCGTGAATGGCTGCCTCACTGCCCATATCAAACGCTCATTAAGAGTAAAAGCATTTTTGCTGATAGATTCCTGTCTTTTGAGTCACCCTCGGTCAGTACAGATAAAATACCTAGGTTGCCGTCGCAGAACTTTCCGTTTGAAAATCCTAGTTTGCTGTTATGCTGATGATGATGATTCTGCTTGGCTAACTTCAGATGCACATCATTTACAAAATGTCTGTGAAGGTTCTCATTCATCCAGGTCATGGTATATCTGTAAAAAAATAAGTCAAGGCAACTGTATTTTTCTTGAAGACGTTTTACTGGTCATCCCACCAGCTTTCTCAATTCAGTATGACTTGTACACAAAATTCTCTGGAAATAAATATGGTGAATGTGCTCCAATCCACATAATCTGTTAGTCACAACCGGGTGTTGATCGCTTTTGCACAAGTCATTCTGAATTGACAAAGCTGGTCGGATGTCCAGTGAAGTGTCTTCAAGAAAAATACAGCAAGTCCAGTTGCCTTGACATAATTTTGTAAATTATATCAGTAAAAAAATAACACTGTTAAGGGCTTATTTCCACTTGCAATCCTTACTGCAGCTTGTGGTAATGCACGTAACATGCATTGTATTGCCAATCACTTTTCAGTGGCACCCAATACACTAAGGTAGCCCTTAGGGATGTACCGATATTTGGACTCACCCAAATGCTCCAATACTACTTCGAGATCTCCTCTGACCAGCAGTGCCACAAGGGAAACATGGAGCCGTATTCCCGACCAATCAGGAAGCCGGGCGGTGGGTCATTACTTCCTGATTGCCCAGGGTACCGGTATCGACGAGTAACCAAAGATAAATATCAGTACTCGTACTCGATACAGAAAAACCGGTATTGGTGCATCCCTAGTAGCATTATCCACTACCAGCCGGTATAAACCCATTTATTACCAGGACATTTTTCAGTGTGGTGATAGTTTGACTGACAATGGTGATATTTATTAACCACTGGGGTTTTCATTTATTTTTATAAAGAAACCAAGGCCAAAAATTTTGAAAAAAATGTTTCCAAATAAAACACCAGGACAATGCAAAAGCCCTGAAGTGACCCCTTTTTGGAAAGTAGACACCCCAAAATAATGTATTTGTTTTGCCACAATTTTGTTAAAGGAAGAAACGTGCTGGTACTGGGGGGGCCTTAAACATGGAGCGTGATAATGGTGTACTTTTATTATTATTACATAGTATTTTTATATAGTGCCAACAGTTTGCGCAACCCTTACTAGATGCAGAGCATTGAGGGAGTGGGTTTATTGCACAGGTTTCACACAGTGGAAGGATTGAGATGAGGGGGTTATTGTCCTGGATACGGAAGGTGAAGGAGTTAATATACTGATCAACTAGAGACAGGCTGGAGATGAGATGTACAGAAGAGGAGGGGTGGGTTGAAAGGCTTTAATTAACAATCCCACAGTGAGTTAGAACTCCTCAGCATAAATAATCTGCTGCTGCCTAGGATCCCTTCAGTCACACATGCCTGTTAACACCAAGCCCATGTTACTTTTTTCAACCGCACCGGACGTCAATGTGGTACCACGCATTGCAGCAAAGAGGTGCGTTTGGGGTGCCATTCAAATCAATGGCAATGCACCTGCCGCACTGTAAGGCACGGGTGGTACTTTGCGCGGGACCATGCGATTAACTCATGGGCTTGGTGTGAATGGGTTCTAAATCTTCACAAATTCTCCTTCCTCTATTGTGAGAGCAAAGGAAGGGTTCTGTGATATAAACAGTATAGTTTTTACATTTGATTTGTCATCATATTGATTACAAAGCAGAGAGCTGCTTGGATTGGCTCTGTGCATTGCGTATGTGCGTATGTGATCCAAGCCGTCTGATGTTGGCTCAGATCATAGCCATTCATGGGCAGACTGGCCATCTGAGGGTGATGTCTGCAATGATGTTTATAAACGGCATTGCAGAAATAAACATCTGCCAATCCACTGCTTATAAACGTATGTCTGTAGTAAAGGAGTTAATACATCCCCCTTTCCTCTGACATGGTCCTGGCTAGCTGCTTGTCATACTGTGTGTGCACCGTGGCCCCATGACCTTGGTTGGAGGAAAGATTGCTTGATCTGATAGTAAGGGAAGTATTATTCCAGATGGGCTGCACTCGGGAGGATGTGGGAATTAAATAAAAGACAACTTCCCTCAAGGTATTTTTAAATCACTTGGAACACGTATGCAGATTAGACTTCTCTGCCTCTGCTAGCTGCATCCTTGTTCTGGGGTCAGCGATGCAAAAGGCATTGGAGACAGAGATAGCCAAGCAACAAAGCATTTTCAGAAAGGTCAGAAGTGGCAACCTCTGTCTTCCTGGTACAGGTTTCCGTTATTGTACTAGACCTCTCCTGATATTATAGGAGAATTGTATTGTGCAACAGACCTGGTTATAATGAAAGTTGCATATTTCAACAAGATCTGTAAAATGTGTTCTGTGACCATATTCTACATTCTGTGATCTGCTTTTGGATCCAAAGCACAATTCCATTTCTTGGTCATGATTCCATGACAGTAATAATATCACTCAGAACGAATTATCTGCTGCTACTGACAGTTTGTTTCTGTATATGTGGTGTCCTGCATCTCAATATTGGCTTTAAATGGAGGGCTTGTTCACACCAAATGCAGATTTGCCTAAAATGGGCTTTCAGTGTATTCCAGGGCATTTGCATGCGTTTATGATGCTTTTTTGTGCGTTCCAGAGCAGAAAAAAATAAGGCATGTTGCAGTTTTTCCACATGCTCTGGAACTGAACGCTCTTGTGTGAACTAGAGCCCAAAATACCATTGGAATAGATTGGACACAGTTTTGATCCGTTCTGTAACTGGTCTGCATCTGCCCGGCGCTTGGTGTGAACAAGCCCTTAAGCTGGTAATTCACTTTCCAGTATAATAGGTGTCATTGGCAGAAAATGTTGCTTAAAGTACAACTAAAGGCTCCTGTGTGATAATCTAAACAAGCACCAAATCCAGTTACTATGTGATGCACTCATAAAGTACACAAAAACTTTCTATACCTTCCCTGGACGAGGCAAATCTTTTGTGTCTCACATACTTCCCCTCCCAGACACTGCAGCTCACAGGGGGATGTTTTTAGCAATCCAGAAAGCAGTGAGCAGGACTTGTGGCCAGGTGCTAATTGGCAAACTACTGGCTTGTGAATGAGCAGCGACAATACTGATAGCCATGAGCCCTGCAACATTTTTTTATCCCCACTGTCCACTAGCAGGCACAGCCTACCAAAGAGTGGCAACTCTGCTCTGAATTCAGGATCAGTGCAGGATCCTTGCCACCCCACCACAGGAAGCTGCATTAGGTGGATTTCACTGGCAGGATCAACAGGTATGTGTGAGACTTGGCAGAGGTAGATCGATGGAGGAGCCCTCCGCACACCTCACAGCAGTCCCGGCCAATAAGCAAAGTGGTGCTTGTAATGATAACCACGGATGGCACGAACACAGAACAAAAAGCAAATCACCAGCACTCAGTAATAAAGATGATTATGTCCTTTTTATTGGACAAGACGTCGCAGTGATCCAAAAAGCCGATGTTTCGGGGCCGCGCAGGGTCCCTTCCTCAAGGCAGAAAGACGTGACCAAGACTTGGCAGAGGGACTAAGAGAACACTAAGTGCAGATGCAGTTCTAATGAAGTGTTGTAGCACGTACTATTTTTAATGGGAGACCATTGTACTGGCTGGTCCTTGAATTCCTCATTGATTTGTCTACCTCTACCATCAACTGTATCTTTACTTAGTGTTATTGAACGTTGGAGCGTGTGGAGAAAGTGTCACATGCTCTATGAACCTTCCTGGGTCCTCTCTTCTGGTTAAACCAGTTTTTCATTCCTCCTGCAGCTATCAGCTTTCTGCTGTCTCAGTGCTATTCTCCTACAGATGTTCCTCACTTACCGACTTACCTGTTTTGCGACCACTCGCACTTACGACAGACCGCCGATCGACCTCCGACCTTCCGCGTCAGCGTCAGTGCGACGGGTCGCCGGCGGAAGTGACATCCCCCGATCTTCACTGCAGGTCTCGGTAAGTATTTCCATTGCCGGATGTACAGTACACTGTTCGGTACTGTACATCGGCAATGCTATACAGTACTGTACTAATGCAGTACAGTACTGTATAGAGTTCCTCACTTAACGACCAATCCGTTTAACGACCTGGTCGTAGGAACGGAACTCGGTCGTTAAGTGAGGAATACCTGTAGTTTAAGCTGTAGACCTTGACACTCTTTACAGATGAGTGTTATTCCTAGTGTGGGTATACATTGTTTGTACTTCTTCTTGATGAATAAGATGTGTAATGCATCCAAGGGATAAATGCTTCCAGTTGCAGGAAACATTTGTTTTTGCACACGGGTTTTCAAAGTTACTGAAGTACGTCTGCGGCCAAAGGCTGACTATTGTTCCATCGTCCATGAGACTTCAGAGTGGCTATGGCAACCTTTTACCTTTTAGGTACAAGTCTATATTAGCGGTCACTTAGTGTTTTTTTTTTTTTGGTATTTTTAAATTTCTTTAACTTTTTTTTAGCTTTAACATGGTGCGACTCAGAAGCCTATGAGACCCCTAAGGTCACCTTTTCACTTCTAAGAAGCTATTCAATTCCCCCGTCCCCGCTCCGCCAGCACTGACTGGCGGAAAGGACGGGGGAGGGGGCGGGTACAGCTGGCTCTGCCTCTAGATAGGCAGAGCCAGCTGTCACTCACGCAGCTGGGTGGATCCAGACATAATTGTCGGGATCCGCTTCAGCTGCGGCGTCTCAGTATACTGAGCTTAGGGTGACCGGAGGACACTAGTCTGTGTCCTCCCGTTACCCTAAGGAGAACTATGGGGGAAAGCCTTAACCCCATAGTTCTCCTTTTAAGGCTTTCTCCACTAGGGCTGTGAGCGCCTCTCGAGATTTTTGCCAAGCTGTTTATTCCCCCCCCCCGAGCTCCTTCCAGCTGGTCTCCTCCTCCACAGCAGCATTGGAAATTTGTCTGTGTCCTCAAGTCTATACACTGTGTGTAGATGTGTTGATTTACAGAACTTTAGACTGCTGCAGAGGAGGCGGAGTGAGACTAGGGAGCGGTCTAAGAATAAGCAGGCTCAGAGCATTGGGCGAGTATAACTTTTTTTTTTTTTTTTTTTACCTAGACACAAAGGACAACTTTGAAGTGTGGGGGAAGCCCCACTGCGAGGGTTGAAAAAAGAAAAAAAATATCTGGAGTTCTTCTGACAGTCATTTTGCTGTCGGGCACTTGGTCATGGGCTGAGAGCCCAGCAGTTGTTCTGCCAGCGTCCATCACCAAGATGGCCGCGCCTGCATGATAACATCATGGCAGGGTGTCACCCGGTACCTGCTTCGGATGACATTGGGATGCCCCTGCTTGCAGAGAAGATTCCTCCATCTACTGAGCCCAAGGAGAGTAATGTAAGCATGCATGGCTAGCAGTAGGCATGGGATCAGGACACTGCCCTCTCCTTTCTATGTGGTACTCGTGAAAGCAGAGTATCCCATACTTGGAAATGAAGTAACAAAATAGTTTGTCATTTAGCGTTGTGGTAAACCGATTCAGACTAATGCTGGCATATGACAGGAGACCGAGGCTCATGACATATTCCTCCTGTGTTAGCAGCTCTGGCCCCCTCCAAGGAATGCTGCACCTAACGTTTGTATTTCCATATTCAGGTCCCTGGCCTGTACAAATGGCTGAAACGTGACTCTGCTGCCTGTAAAGTGTACAATGATTTGATAGTCTCCTCACTGCTGCACTTTGCTTTGTCACTTTCTCTGTCCTCTGTGATAGTCTTTCCAGTTTGCCTCTCCCTTTTTGTACTATTTTGCTGCGTGTTTATTGCTTTCTAACAGTGATGTGCAGTTTGCTGGCTTTCTCGTTGCAGAGGAGTTCTGTGTTGTGATTGCACATATGAAATACTCTTTCTGTGTAGAAATCTCCGAGGGATCGGCTTTTTTACATTGACACAACTTGCTCTTATAATAACTTGGCAGTCTGGGAAAATGTGGCCGTCACCCCAAAGTTCCTCAGTGCACATACCGTCTAAATAGCTTCAATGTCCTATCTGGACAAAAATAGATCAGATGTACTTTTTTCTAGATTCACATACCACATGAAATAAATTCCTTTTTTCTTTTCTGATTTTAGCCCTCCACGGCAGCTCATTATATATGTTTTCCTGTATTAGAGATATTTCCCTATGTAGAACATCCATAGTTATACTTCACATACATCTACTAGCAAAAGGTTATTACAATTGCATATAACCAAACACATCGGGATCATTTATAAATGCTATATGCTGCGCGGATGCTGTTTGGGTGGAACTGGTGCCCCTTGATGGTGCTGAGAACAGGAAATTCCTATTCTCCTCAGCGCCAGGTAGTGGAATTTCCTGTGCTCTTCGGCGCCAGCTAGTGGAATTTCCTGTGCTCTTCGGCGCCATCTAGGGGAATTTCCTGTGCTCTTCGGCGCCATCTAGGGGAATTTCCTGTGCTCTTCTGCACCATCTAGGGGAATTTCCTGTGCTCTTCGAGGCCATCTAAGGGAATTTCTTGTGCTCTTTGGCTAGTGGAATTTCCTGTGCTCCTCTTTGCCATCCGTGCACCTCTGTGCTCTCTTGTGGAATTTTCTGTGCTTCTCTGCCCCATCTAGTGGAATTCCCTGTGCTTCTCTTCGCCATCCTGTGGAATTTTCTGTGCTTCTCTGCCCCATCTAGTGGAATTTTCTGTGCTTCTCTGCCCCATCTAGTGAAATTTTCTGTGCTTCTCTGCCCCATCTAGTGGAATTTTCTGTGCTTCTCTGCCCCATCTAGTGGAATTTTCCATGCACCTCTGTGCCATCTTGTGGAATTTTCTGTACTTCACTGCCTCATCTTGTTGAATTTCCTGTGCTCCTCAGCGCCATCTAGTGGTATTTCCTGTGTTACTCGGCACCATCAATTGGAATTTCCTGTGCTCCTCAGCACCTTTTAAGGAACGCTAGTGTCCTTTAAAAATGTATAGATCAGCCCCACTATGTTCTGACTGCACAATTGGGTTGATTCCGGCTTTAAAACGTAGTGGTAAGTTTAGAGGATTTAGTACACTTGTAAAGTGCATGATCAGATTTTTTTTTTTCTCCTGTCCCACCAGGAAGATTTCCCTTCACTTCCTGTTTCAGACACAGATCGGGAAGTAAAAGGATGTCTTTCCAAAACAAGGGGATATTCCCTCTTAGACAGTTGTCACTAAAACAGGTTTACTCATTTGAAGATTTGCCCTCGCCTCCTTTTCCAGTGACAATTCAAACATGTTGGAATTTCCATAATTTCCTGTAGTGTAGGCACCAGGCCCAATAAAAGGGTAAAAACCTGACAGATTCTAACCTTCCACATTTGCAACCCAACAACAATGTAATATGTTCCAGTTTAGCAATCCATAGAGGCCTCATGCACACGGGGCTATTGCTGCGGCTCTGGGATTCTTGCAGCAGGAACCCCAGGTGTACAAATGCGGCCACTGTACCAGTTCCAGTGAATGACAAGCTGGCCGTGGCCTTCCGCATCGTACGTGGAACAGTTACCTGCCGTAAGGGGTAGATGATTGTTCCTGCTCCAGTTTTAACCCCCACAATTCCCCCTACAGTGTGCATTATACCATACCATCAGATCATTACATTAGGACCTTATCAAAACTGGAGCAGTGGCCCATGGCAACCAATCGGCTTCTCTCTTCAGTTTGTTCAGGTACGATTTGAAAATGAAAGAGTCTGATTGGTTGCCATGCACAGCTGCTCCAGATTTTGTCTGCTCCAGTATTGATAAATTCCGTTCTATATGTATAGAAATGTTCTATAGAAATGTTCACACATTATACACCACAATGCAGAATACAACAAATCCCAGCAATAGTACATAATAGCTGGCGGCATTCTGCATTGCACTGTATAATGTACTATTGCTGGGATTTGTATTTCTCTATAGCTGATGGTACATTGTACTGTACATTATACATAGGAATACAAATACCAGCAATGCATTATACACTGTATGTATAATGTATTGCTGGGATTTGTTGTACTCCTCTATAGCTGGTGATATTCTGCATTGCGCTGTATAATGTATTATTGCTGGGACTTGTAGTCCTCTATACAGCGCAATGCAGAATATCACCAGCTATAGAGGAGTACAACAAATCCCAGCAATACATTATACATACAGTGTATAATGCATTGCTGGTATTTGTATTCCTATGTATAATGTACAGTACAATGTACCATCAGCTATAGAGAAATACAAATCCCAGCAATAAATTATAGAGCACCATGTGTGGGAAAGTGCAGGCTTACCTGACCAGTCTTCCAGCAACTTGCTTCTGAGATCGGACCTGTCTATCAGCTGCTGTCATCCCCCCACCCCTGCTCCTCCTTACTACATCTCCCCGCGTCCCTGTGCCGATCGTGGATGGGCAGGAAATGTGAGGCGGGGAGGAGGTGGAGCGTGGATGCAAGCGGGTCTGGCAGCGGCGAGCGTGAGGTGGGGAGGCGTGTGGAGCCGTGAACAGGGCCAACTGATCGGAAGCCGATTAATCGATTATTGAAAAAGTTGACAACTTTTTCAATAATCGATTATAATCGATTATGTCGATTAGTTGTTGCAGCCCTACATTCATGTATGTCACTGCCAATGTGAATGAAGCCGACTTTTTTTTCTTCGCTGTAGTGCTACTTGAAATCCGCCTCAGTGACTGTCGTTCATGTAGAAGTAGAAGAAATCTGCAGGTGTAAAATGTTGTCAGCCATGTCTGTCACTGTCCAAATACATCTGCTAGCATAGTTGTTTCAGCTGAATTCGTGACCTAAGCTGGGTAAGCTTCAAAGAGCAGAAGGCAGGGCGCACTTTGTGAACACTGGAAGCATTATTTTACAAATCTCAGACTTCCTGAAAAGAAATAAAATGGGTTTATGTGGGAGATTTTAAGTGTACATTAAAGTGTATCCGAGCTCAAAAATCTAATTTATTTCAGCTTACAGGCCTTAGCTGTGGTGGCTGCAGTAGTTGTTGTTGTTTTTTTTTTTTTTTTTAACCTGGTGATCCAGCCATTAACGCACTTCCTGTCCTAGGGTGACAGCACTCACCCTCATCCACAGGTAATTGCAGCATGTGTGCTTACATTCAAACAGCCAGCGATCAGCCGCAGATGATGGCAGCTGTCATTTTTAGCGCCTTCCATCTGTAGATGGTCACAGGAGTCTCTCGGAGAGCAATCGGGTCCCATATATAAATGTGAATGGGGCCTATTGCTGCTCAGTTGTCCACAGAGATACCTGGGAACAATGTAACTGATAAGAGCGCAGCACAGGAAGTTATCAACTCATGGTTTTCGGACAGGTTTTTTTTTTTTTGTATTATTATTTGTAACTTTTGAATAACAAAATGCTTCCAATGGCATTGATTTGATTTTGTAATTGACTTTTGTGGAGCCTGGTGGTGCTGACAGGGCCCCCAATGGCTCCGGTTACCAGAGTCCGAAGAAATTGTACAAAATGCAAGCGTGTATGGCTAGCATAACAGGTCCATTGCATAGCAAGTCTTCTGTGATTTCCAATTGCTCACATGGGCCCTGAGAACAACTTTTCAGCCCTAGGAGAACATATAAGCAAAACTGTTTTGTGATGCACAGATCCCTGCTTTCTGGAGACCAACCCCTGGTAAAAAAAAGAAGAGGGATAGAAAAAGATGGGGTTTTTTTGGTGGCTCCAGAAAGAACAAGTCCAATAAACATCTGTCTCATAGAAGTATAAATGTATTGAACAATATATAATAAAAGCATGAAATATGCATGAAAGGATAAAAGGCATAAGGTATATGCTTCTTATTTTTATACTTTCATGCATATTTAATGCTTTTATTATATATTGTTCAATACATTTATACTTCTATGAGACAGATGTTTATTGGACTTGTTCTTTCTGGAGCCACCAAAAAACCCCATCTTTTTCTATCCCTTTTTTTTTTTTTTTCTGAAAATAGGAGAACATATAACTCGCTTCTTCTCCTCCTATTATGCAGTACTTGGTTGTTGAGTGGCCAGTCACCAGACCAGAGTGCTTCATATGGAGCATGGTGTCAACCATTCAGCTTGCTAAACTGGCCCTGCATTAGTCTACTTTCACAGTTGTGTTGCCATCTTTTGGAATATTTTATGCTTTCATTGCACATTTGTATGCATGTTTTCAAGATTGAGTGTTTTGCTTTAGCCAATGGAAAGCTACTTACTAGGAGGAGACGGTTGTTAGGTGTGAAATTGGGCCAAAAAAGGATGTTACGTGCGTTTTTTTTTAGGCGCTTCCATTCTAGTCTGTTGGCGCCCAGAACACACGATTGTATTCCAAAGAAGCTGCTGTACTTTTCCTGAGCATTGAGTGACCGCACATCACTCTGATGTGAAGGGGCACAATAGAAACATGGAAAGCTGAATATTGAAGTTCTTATGGAAATGTGTTTCAGGTCACTCAGGTGTGAATGGGGGCTTGCCATTTGTAGTGTATGACCCGTGAAGCTAGCCATACACCAGTAGAATTTATTTCAGAATGTCCCTTCAATTTTCTAACAGTCAATGGGGTCAAATTCAAAATTAGTTTTTGTCTGCAGTGGTAAAAAAAAAAATTCAAGGTGCAGGATAGAATTGTTTTCTCTAGAAAATGAAATTCGAACAGCGCATGTGATTGCCATGAGGGGACTTCAGTCGAATGTTAAAATCAAACGACATTTCGAAAGACCATCTACAAATATTTGATGGCATTATCAAATGTTCATGTGAAAATCTACTAGTGTATGGCCAGTTTAAGGATGGTGAAGAAGCCAGGAAGAGGTGGACTACGCAGCCTAGTTTTATTTTATGACAGATTTTTATATAGCGCTGACAATTTACGCAGCACTTTACATACTGCACATTCCCATCAGCTTCAGGGCCTGTTCACACCACTTCCAGTGCGTTCCAGCAGCTAACGGTGCTGGAACGCATACTGCGAAGGCTCCCTTTGTTCTGGGGTGGGAGGGGATGTGGTGGTGCATTCAAGTCAATGGCACCGCAGCCTCGCTCCCCACAAGAAAGCGTGGCATGGCAACGTCCGCATTCCGGTCCAGTGCGATTGGAAAAAATAATGCTAGTACTATTTTTTCCGACTGCACTGGACCGGAACGCGGGCATTGCTGTACCACGCGTTTTGGTGCGGGCAATCGCATTGCGAGTGCGGAACGTGGCTGCTGTGCCATTGACTTGATTGCACTGCCACGCTTCCCCCTCACCCCAGAATGCTGGTGCACAGGTAGCTGCTGGAACGCACTGGAAGTGGTGTGGACAGGCCCTCCGCATTGATTTCCAGCATGAGCAATGTAAGTGTGTGTTCTTTGCCTTTTCTAAAATTGCCGGTTGTCTAAGACTGACTGCCTTCAGCATTTTACAATACTTTGGCCTCCACTGCCTTACTATGAAGGGTACAACACACCTTGGTTCCAGATGAATGCAGTGGGGAGAATTTATCAAACTGGAGCAGACAGAATCTGGAGCAGTTGCCCATAGTAACCAACCAGGTGCTCTGTTCAGTGTGTTCAGTTAAGCTTTGAAAATGAAAGAGAAAAGCTGATTGGTTGCCTTGGGCAACTGCTCTAGATGCTGTCTGCTCCAGTTTTGATAATATCCCCTCAATATATACACTGGAAGGTCGCTGGACGTGTCCCTATTAGTGATCCTAGTGCTTAAACCTCATTATTCTATCAGGTAATCTTTTCACATTTTTTTATTTTATTTTAAAAGGAAACAATTTGTCCATTGTTTTTTTAATTATTCAGATTCGTTTGAAGCCTCTATTAGATATAAATATAAGTAGAAGGATGTTATGCATGGAACTGTATTTCTCAGATTGATATTTGTTTCTTGTTTACATGACGGGTGTCTTTGTTGTTAAGGTCAGTGAGTCATATTGGAGCTCAGCATTCTTCACCACACCTTTCATGTCATCAGATGCGACATACATACGATTTCTCTGTTGCCGGTGTAATGTTACTGAGCTTGCCCATTTGGTTGCCCTAAGGGTACGTTCACACCAGCAGCCACGCTCAACCACATAGCTGCTGGTGTATGTGTCCCTGAAGAGTGCTGATGCGCCCGATTGAGCTGCATTGCACTGTTGCTTTCTATTTTTGAAGAACTCATTGAAATGCCACAGGTGACATTTCATTAAGTAAGTTCTATGGGTTCACCGCAGTACATTGCAGTTGTACAGCGTATTATTGCGGTGCGCTTTAAAAAAATAAAAAAGTACTGCATGCCATGTTTTCTCTAAGCACACACCACCAAAACGCAGTTGTGTGAACCGAGCCCATCGATGACAAAGAAATTTGCCTTATTTTGCGTTTGTGCTCTGCTTGGATAGATGGTCAGCAGACCCGAATGCAGATCATGTGAACCAGTCCTGAATTTGGAACTTCATTCAAACCGCAAAATACAGACTTGAAATATGCATATATACGGTTTTATGGCTCTGTCTTGTGATCTAAGCCTGGTCTGTGACCTCACTGCAGTTAAGAAAAACAGCTGGGTCATTACCTTACCCTGAGCAAGAATTTTCAGGGGGGAGAGGTCAGAAATGGTGGTCAATATATTTTTCCATGTCAGATGTGCTTTATGGAAGAAAAAAATTAAGGTGGTGTTTTTTTCTGCTATGGTCTTAGTAAAACATGCCCATGTGGGAGCGCGGAATGTTTAATAAGCAGAACGGTAAAAATATGAATTCACGTTGCAAGAAATATTAGCAGTGGCCTTTATTACACTTTTTTTTTTTTTTTACTAGCAGTGTTTATTTATTACAGATATTTATATAGACAATTTACACACCGTTTTACAAATTGCACATTCACATCAGTCCCTTCCCTAAAGGAGCTTAGAATCTAAGGTCCATATGTCACATGTATTCATACACGCACACACATACTAGAGCCAAAGGGGGCCTCCCCAAATGGCAATGGCAGTAAAACAGTTTAGAATTTGAATCCTCATTCCAAACGATGTTGAGCTTTGTTACCTATGAACAGAACATAAAGCTGGCCATACACCTTACAATTATCTGCACATTTTCTGCGGTCAGATGGAAAATGTGTAACAGATTGGCCCAGGTGGAGATTACTTCATCCACACAGTTGTAAATGGAGGAATCTGTTGCACCTTTTCCATCTGAGCACAGATAATTGTAAGGTGTATGGCCAGCTTAAAGGTGGCCATACACTTTACAACCATCGCAAGACCTTAGTCTTGCGATGGTTGTAAAGTATTTAAAAAACGTACGATCTGCCCATCTTGGACAGGCAGATCGTACTTGCGATCATAGCAAGCCCGCCCCCATAAGGGGCGGGCTTCCGATGACCGCAATGCTGAACAGGCAGTGTGCGCGTGCGCACATCGGCCCGTGCGGCATTGATCTTACGATCATGCTAAAAACTAGCCGCAACTCGTACGATTCTCGGCTGGTTTTCTAGCATGCTCCTTAGACAAAAGACGTGCGACCGTACAGTAAAAACGTTTGCACGCCTTTCATACACTTTGCGATTATCGTACGATCGCGGGATTTCCCACGATTATCGTGCGATAATCACACAGTGTATGGGCACCTTTAGAGTAAAGCCGGCCATGTACTGCTCGAATTTCAGCCGATTACTGCTGAATCAACTAAAATTTGAGCCGTGGGTGGCCCTGTCAATTCACAGAGCTGAAACCAGAGCTGGTGAGAGAAATCTCACCATGTATTGCTAGCTAAAGATTGAAGCAAGCAATCAGGAAATCCGTGACATTGTGTCCTTTTAATCTTGTGTGCATTACATCAGAAAATACAAAGTTGTTTTAGCTGGTGAGAAATGTTGATGAGGCTACAACTATCTCAACAGCAAATACCTGTATGCGTGTCTGGGAGATGTCCGTTAATCCAATTAATAATACTCTTGACATCACTGCCTCTGATCAGTATGGCACGCTTAATCACCAGCATTCAACATGTAGAAATGTTAGGCACAGTTGCATGTTAGAACGTCAAACAACAATTCACCAGCATTGTGATACTGGACACCTTGGGGGGGATACCAAACCAAGCATTCTGATTCTATATGCATTTGCTGGAGTGAAACAAAGTTATATATACCAGAGATCAGCCATTATCTATGAAACATTTAGGGGGTTATTCAGGAAGCTGCCGAAGGAATGAATAACCGAAGTGAAGCCTTTTTGGCGATTTACTGCAGCCCTGTATGGCTATTTTTAGCCATACTTTGGCTGCATTCGGCTCACTTCGGTTTGGTGGCATCTGGGTGCGCCCCTTATGAAAGGGGGTACCCAGATGCAGTTGCGCCCCCCCTCCCTGCAGACCCCACAAGCACCAGGCCAGGATTGTAAGGGAAGAGGCCCTTGTCCTCATTGGCCTTTGGACAAGGTGCTTTTCTAGGGGGTCCCCCCCTGGAAAAGCAGCCTCCCATTGCCGAGGGCATGTAGTCTAGTATTGTGCAGGGAAGGGGGGGTGCGCTCGCTTGTCCCCCCCTTTCCTGTCCTACCCTGGCTTAAGGGTCTGGTTTGGCATTTTAGGGGGCATTGGGGTCTGCCCTTGTTTTTTGGGTGTTGGGGCCCCCCTTAAAATTCCTACCAGACCTAAATGGTCTTTTATAATTTGGGAGGGGGACCACGTGCTGCGTTTGGCTCAGTTGTGTGCTTCAGCTGCTTTTTGGCTGCTGTACAGGCTATTGTGAATAGCGCGTACAGCAGCCCTTTGGTGTGGCTGAACCGAAGGGTTCCGGCAGCCGAAGGATTACCTGAACGTTCGGCCAATTCCTTCGGCTCTTCGGCTAGTGAATAACCCCCTTAGTCTCTGAACCCTACATTGCATGTAGTCTGGCCCTAGAGGGTAGCTGGATGTGCAGGACCGATCCAGCTGCCCTCAGTTAACAGAACTTCCCTAAACATGAACAGCCTTCAGTTTACTAGAGACAAGCAGTGCTTCCCTAAACATGAAGAGTCCTCAGTAACCCAAGACAAGCAGTGCTTCACTAAACTTTAATGGCTCTAGGTAACCTGAGAAAACCAGTGCTTCACTGAATATGAACAGCCCTCCGCAACCTGCGACAACCAGTGTCTCCCTAAACATTAATGGCCCTCAGTAACCTAAGACAAGCAGTGCTTCCCTAAATGTGAAGAGCCCTCAGTAACCTGAGACCAGCAGTGCTTCTCTAAATATGAACAGCCCTCAGTAACCTGAGACAAGCAGTGCTATCCTAAACGTGAACAGCCCTCTGTAACCTGAGACAAGCAGTGCTATCCTAAATATAAGGAGCCCTCAGTAACCCGAGACAAGCAGTGCTATCCTAAATATAAGGAGCCCTCAGTAACCCGAGACAAGCAGTGTTTACCTAAATGTGAAGAGCCCTCAGTAACCTGAGACAACCAATGCTTCCCTAAATGTGCACAGCCCTCGGTAACCTGATACAAGCAGTGCTTCCCTAAATATGAACAGCACTCAGTAACCTGAAACAACCAATGCTTCCCTAAATGTAAAGAGCCCTCAGTAACCCGAGACAACCAGTGCTTCCCTAAATGTGAACAGCCCTCAGTAACCTGATACAAGCAGTGCTTCCCTAAATGTGAACAGCCCTCAGTAACCTGAGACAAGCAGTGCTTCCCTAAATGTGAACAGCCCTCAGTAACCTGAGACAAGCAGTGCTTCCCTAAATGTGAACAGCCCTCAGTAACCTGAGACAAGCAGTGCTTCCCTAAATGTGAACAGCCCTCAGTAACCTGAGACAAGCAGTGCTTCCCTAAATGTGAACAGCCCTCAGTAACCTGAGACAAGCATTGCTTCCCTAAACATGAGCAGTCATGCCAGGAAAAAGCTTGTGTTTAGGTCTATGAAGCAGCATGGGGAAAGTGTGATGGCAATTGCTTAGGGGGGAAAACAATAGTGATTGGACAAAGTTTTCTAAGCTGTTTGACCATTGTTCCCCTAACTTCGTTTTTGTCAGCCCTATCTGTATGGTTCATAGACATGTTACCTTAACCAATTATCATGAAATGTCTATGGGCTCCTATTATGATACGTTGCAAGGTTTATTTAGAATGGCTTTTAGATGTTGATCCCCTGGATCCCTGAATGCCTCTTGGCCTGACATACCAGTAGGCCCTGCAGGAGGCTATTGTCACACCCAGGTTCTATATGTATGTATATTGTGTGTGTTGGAAAAAGTCATTCATTAACTCTACTCTTTCTTGGGTGTGTATGGTGCTCTCTAATTCCTCATACAGACAAAACATCTTATCTAACCAGTTGTGGCTCATAGCTTGCTTTATATGTAAACTATTCATCAAAATTGCGCTTTGAGTGAGTAATTAAGCCTCAGCCCCACACACCCAAACCTAGTGTCAGAATCTAAAGTTCACCTGCTGTGATCACTTCCACAAATCTATATAGATACTCAGATTGAGGTTCTCGCTGCATTGCTTGCTTGACAAGTTGTAAAGATAAGGGAATGCAAAGAGCTCATGCTAGTGTGATATTGGCATGGATGTGTGCATGATGTTGGCATGGATTTGTGCATGATGGTGACATGGATGTGTGCATGATGTTGGCATGGATTTGTGCATGATGGTGACATGGATGTGTGCATGATGTTGGCATGGATTTGTGCATGATGGTGGCATGGATGTGTGCATGATGTTGGCATGGATTTGTGCATGATGTTGGCATGGATTTGTGCATGATGGTGGCATGGATTTGTGCATGATGGTGGCATGGATTTGTGCATGATGGTGGCATGGATTTGTGCATGATGTCAGCATGGATTTTTTATTTCTCATGTTTCCTTTTGCAGCTCAAAAGCTTATGGGTGGGATAATGGACTTGCGCCCAAATTTTTCTCAAATGCGCGGTGTATTTGTATGACTGAGACTTATAAGCTCCTTCAGGGCAGGACTGATGGGAAGTACTTCTGTGCTGGAGTTCTATATATTCAACATATGGCAGAGCAGTGCTGGTTAAAGTGGACCCGAACTCAAAAAGCGAAGATGTGTTTTGTTAGGAACGTTTAGAAATGTTCATGTGCATAATCGGTACCCCGAAAAGGTATTTTTTTGTCTTAAACTAGTCTTTTGCCCTCTGCCATCTTTTGTTGGGCGCAGCTTCAAGAGTTGAGTTTTTCTCTTTGAAATCCTGAAGATGTTTTTGCGCTGCAGACAATCATAGTGGTTAATGATACTTGACAAGTTTTGAAACTTTGTGCCCCCAATATGGTCGTCCAGATCTTGGAAAGCTAGGAATTATGCTAATAAACATCACTCACAGCTGTACTACATATTTCAGGGATGTTTGTGTTTTCAGGGATGTGAAGATCAGACTTTTGCTCCCTGCTTGGAATAGTGGCTTCTTGACAATCTATGCAGCACATGCTGAAATCTTAGGCTGGGTTCACACCTAGGCGTATCTAATATGCGCGTTAGTCGCGCGTTTTGTAACGCGCGTTTTTACCGCAATTCGCGGTAAATAAAACGTGCGACAAACGCGCATTTCCGAGGGCTACTTGGCTGTATCCCAATGCAAACACACAACAAAAACACCCCAAAGAAGCTCCTGTACTTCTTTGGGCGTAGGACGTTTTGTAGCGCGTTCATACAGCCTGTAATACGCCCAGGTGTGAAGCATACCCATAGGAAATAATGGGATTTCGGTGTTTGAGCGTTTTGCAGAGCATTCGAACGCGCTACAAAACATCCAGGTGTGAACCGGGCCTTGGAGTATAATGCTCCTTCGCTTTGTTTTGACTTTTGCTTCTCAGTCAATTGCTCCCCTACAAAATCCCAGTTTGGAATGCTTGGAAATTAATGTAATCTCTCTTGCATCAGTAGAAATGGCTCTTTACGGTTTGTTCATCACGGGTAGGCTTATAGTGAATGGGCTTGTGGCGTACCTCAATGCACAAAAAAAGTACATGACCCTTTTTTTCTAGCGCTGCGCACCACAATGCCCAGCAGGGGCTCTGTAGTGCTGATGTGTAGCCTGCTAGTGCGCTGGGGGTGCTTTGCTGTAAAATGCTTGTTTTACCACACATTACCACCGTGTAAATATTTGCATTGGGCTTGAGGCCTTGTTCACACCATCCTCAGTGCTTTCTGCCCCGATTGTGGCCGGAACGCACTGGACAGCATTGCGGCCGGCTCAGTTTGTGGTGGAGGGGGCGGGTGGCACTGTCAAGGGAATGGCACTCCAGCCACGCCCTCCGGCCGCAATACGAACAGCCACACGGGAACACAAGGCACATCAATGCCTGCGGTTTGGTCAGAAGAAATGCTGCAAGCACTATTTTTTTCTGACTGGAGCGCAGGCATTGATGTGGCTTGCGTTCCTGTGTGGTTGATTGCGGCCGGAGGGCGTGGCTGCGTTGCCATTCACTTCACTGCACAGCCACACCCCCACCCGCCCCCAAAGAACGGGGCCAGCCACAATAAGATCCAGTGCGTTCCGGCCACAATCTGTCCGGAACCCACTGAGGAAGGTGTGGACGAGGCCCTACTTGTACTTTTAATGAAAACAGAGTTCCCTTTGAAGATTCAGTCATAAAATGACGGTGTGTTTCCAAGGTCTAAATGTAACCATAATATAGTTTGTACTTTATGTTCATTTGTGTAGAATAACTTCTATTATTACATTCATTTTGTAGGAGAAAACAATAGTGATTTGGAGCCCTTGCTCAGGGAATGACTGTGTTTTCATGTCTACGTACTACTTAAAGCATATCCAAACCCAAGATCAAAAATTTAATTTATTGCAACTCACCAGGCTTTGGAGGTGGTGGCTGCATCAGTTTTCTTTTCACCTGATAATTCTGCCAGTTGCTCACTGCCCTTCATAAGGTAGCAACACTCAAACTATTCTATATCTATGGAGCAGCACCCTAGAACAGGAAGTGTGCTAGGACTACAGAAAACAGTAAGTCCCCTGCACTCCCTGCAGCGTTCCCGGTCCGAGAAACAATCGTGGTGCTCGAAGTGACAATCACGGATGGCGCCATGAAGGATAGAAATCACCAGCACTCAGCAAATGAAGTTCAAAAAATAACGTCCATTTATTCGGACCAAACGTCACACATGTCGCATAATCCAAAGTTTCGGGACCACGCAGGGTCCCTTCATCAGGCCAGAGATGTGGTGAGATGTGGTGTTGTGCAGGTCACAGAGAGAACAGGGCAAGGCTAATGAGACTGGTTACAGACACAGTATTGGGAGCGTGGTACAGTTTTGTCAGAATCTCCTTGCAGTTTCTAATATACTTTATCACTTTTATTTTGAATCTGTCCAAGTACTGCTTGAAATACTTCTCAGTGACCACAGTCCATATAGAAGTATTCTTGAATCTGCAGGTGTAAAATGATGTCAGCCATGTCTGTCACTGTCCAAACAGATCTGGTAGCGTAGTTGTTTCAGCTGAATTCATGACCTAAGCAGGCTAAGCTTCAAAGACCAGAAGGCAGGGCGCACTTGGAAAATTGTGAACACTGGAAACATTATCTTGCAGATCTCATACTTCCTGCAAAGGGCAAGAGAACGGGTTTTATGTGGAGGGTTTTAGGTGTACATTAAAGAAGTATTAAACTTTTCAATAATGAATCCAAATCAAAGAAGTCTACATTGCCCACGAAAGTATTTCTTTACATCTTTGCCGAAACACTTACATCATGAGTTTTCAAACAGCTGGATCCAATTCTCTCAGCTCGGCTTCCCTAAACTTTCTGTCCAGTACAAGATCACAAGGGACAGAGCAGTCTTCAGCAGGTGTCCATCTACTAGCTTGGAGGAGTAGGGGCGTGGAATTCCTAGCGCCTGACACCTGGGACATGCGGGTAGTTTTTTCCTCTACATTTAGCCCTGCTTCGGGCAAGCAGCAAGGCTAAATGTAGTGTGGAAACCATTTTGTGCAAGTGATCTTAAGCGGCTGTACAGCCGTCCACGATCACTTATAAGAAGCCTGATTCTCACTCCCCCTTCCCTCACTCACTCCGCTCTCCCTCCCCTCTGTCTCTCCAGCCATTGCCTCTCCACCCTCCGCCTGTGTCTCCAGCTGCTGCCTCTCTCCCCGCCTGCTGGCTCCCTCCCTGCCGTTGTTTTCGGGGTCCCCCGGGGGATCGTGGCCAATTAGATCATGGAGAGTGGGGAGCAGTGTATCAGGACATGTAGATTGTCATGAGGAACAAGTAGATCGGGCCCCCGCTTTAGTCCTTGGACAAGTAGTTTTATTTTTTACATTTCCACACTCCTGAGGAGGGAGGAGTGTGGAGCAGAGACCGGGGTATTGTCTTGCCTTGCTGTGTCTGTGTTTTTGTGGAGACACAAGCAGCCTTACCAGCACGCATAAGGGTGGCTCCATAGGACCCTGCAAGTGAAAGGAGTCACTCTAAAACAGGATATCTGTGCCAGTGCTTCGGGGACCATTTGAGTTTTCAACAAACTAAAACTCTCTTAACCATCAAGCAGCAGCATCCATTGTAAGGGATTTTCCTCAGAATTTGAAATTGCTTAAAAACCTTTTGACTTTCATTATCTTTTAAAGTGTATCTAAATAAGAACACAAATGTAATATGTGGTGGTTGAGTTAGTTTCCTTTTTTTACAGGCTTTTTATTTCTTTCTTTCTTTTTTACCTGGTGATCCTGCCAGTAACACACTTCCTATCCTAGCATGACAAATTGTAGATTGAGTGGAAATTGAAGTTCCCCGCTCCATTTATTGTTCAGATGCATCTTCATTCAATGTAGGGTTGAGGGCACAGTATAGAAATAGGCAACGTTTTATGGGGACTGATGCCAAAACCCCCTTCTTCAGGGCTTACTAAAGGAGAACATGTATCAGGACTGTTATGTCTTCCGATTGGATACCGCTTCCTTAGAGCTTGTCAGTAGCTGATTTGGCAGTCCTAACATGACAACTCATTTATTGCACCGTATCTATTTTGTACTTGGCAAATGAATGTAACTCACGGATGTACAATGGTGTATTTAACAGGCCAAATAAAGAGCAACTAAGAGAAGTTCATTGGTAGGGATTACAGATGAAGCCTTTTCTTCTCTCAATTCACAAGAACGTTAAAGTGCAGTTGAACCTTTTAGTTTGTCATCTAAATACATTCCGGGTGCAGCAAAACAAAAGGTGCTCAATGTCTTCCAGTTCATTTTACATCAGTCTAAATCGGCTATGGGTGGAAAAATCCAGCAGCTACAATGTGGGAACCTTGTTGTCTGTGGGGCAGCAGTGGTTTCTCTGCAGAGACCTGACACCCTCTCCTGAGTCAGGCCTATACTTCTGCAGTCACTGGAGCTCATGCTTCCTGCTGATTGGTGAGTGCTGCGAGAGAAAGGGTCCTTTTATGAAGCATGCTGGCAACGGACAGGCTATTATACTCGGGCTATAGCTACTTTCTAGTCAAAATCAGCAATAAAGCTGGCCATACACTGTTTTATTGTATTCGTTCAGCCTGTGGGCTGAATAAAATATAAGCGATTTTCTCCATCCATGCTAAACAGGGTGGATGGATGAACCATCTGTTGGGCAATGCCGCTGTCAGAATACCTGAACATTTTCGCCTAGCTCCTTTTTGATTTTTTTTTTTAACGAAGGATGCCGAACAAATTGGTGGCGACAGGGGCACCCACTGAATAAATTTTGGCCCATTCATCAAGAACCAGATGAAATTTGTACAGTGTATGGTCAGCTTAAGACTATGCACGCCATTTTGTTTTTATGCACCGTGAATGTATTTACCTGACTTAAACTAAAAGTTAATTTGGGCCTTTAATGTTTTTGGCTACCACGTGTTTGTAGTTATGGAGCACTATGCTTTGCTGCAAGAAGGTTGGATTATGTCTTTACATTCAACCATCGACCTTTTGTCTGTAGGCACCCGCACAAAAAGATAAGCCACGTTAAAGGAGAAGTATTGGGGTGGGGGAGTAAAATGTACTCTTCCCAATAGTTTCAGCAGGCGTGTGACATTAGGCGTTTACCTCCCAGCTTCTCCCGCTATATGCTGACTTTGGGTCACACTAGTAAATGTACTCTTGTGATTAAAAAGGGAACTATAGCCAAAAAAAGGGTTTGTCCATACTTCTCTTTTAAGCAAATGGGAGAGTGTCCAAACTTTCCAGCATGCAACCTTTGCTGATGAAAAGAATAGAGGAGGAAATCTAGATTGTGCATCAAATCTGGGATATTCTTTTGTGGGTTCCTGTTTTGTAGGTGCCTACATGTCTAAGAAACAGTTTGCCAGAGTTCATCAAAGCCCGTGCAAAACTGTTAGTGACACACCCTCCTCCTGGTCCAATCAGTTGCGGATGGGACCCCTATGTTACGTCTAGCTGTGGGGCAGGGAATGCCCTGGCCGCAACTGAATGGACCGGGGGGGGGGGCTCTGTCATGAACAGTTTTGCGTGGGCTTGGGTGAACTCCAGCGAACTGGGTTAGCACCAAGCTCATGTATATAACTAGTCTAAACCCAGGAATAAAAATGTTATGTGGTTTACCAATTCTTCGATGTGGTGGCTGCACTGCATATTGTCGCAATGCCTAAATCTGAATCTGACCTGATATTTTTCCACACTGTGCTCGCATATTCATTGCATATCACTGGGTGTTCCAGGATTTACATCCATCTTAGGGAATGCAAACTGTATGCAGCCTAACAAAATTACCTATGTTGTATTTTTGTCTATTTGTTGTAGTGTATGTGTGTGCAGTGCTCAAAATTTCCACTCGCCTGCTTGCATTTGGCGAGTGGAAATGCAGTGCAGGCGAGTGGAAATTCCTGCCAGGCTTGCGGTCTCAGACCGTGTACCTGACTCGTGGGAGCAGCTGCTCCTGCTGGTCTGTCTCCCTTCACTTCGTTTTCTACCCGGAGCTCAGTGAAGAGCTCCGGCCGAAAGGATTAGTAAGGTCTGCTCTGCAGACCTTACTAATCACACCAGATCACCAGGGATCTGCCTGCTCGCCTCCTACCTGCAGAAAGACAAGCAGGTGAGGGGGCTTCCATGTATTATGTTACATTGTGGGGGCAGGGAACAAGGGGAGGGGATTATGTTATGTGTGGGGTGCAGGGAACGGTGTGGATTATTATGTTATGTGTGTGTGTGTGTGTGTATATATGTATGTATATAATTTATTTTTATTTTTTTATTAGGCTTATAGTATGTGTAACAAAATATCATATCCTCCGTTAATGAATCTTTTCCATCATAAGCTAGTTTTATTACAAGGATATCTACTTCCTTTTGTGTTCTTGTAGACTTTAGAGCTATAATAATAAGAATGATTTCTCTGAAACAAGGAAGAAAATCACTCTCATGATGGTGTGTGCATGTGAAATATATGCTTTTTCTTGTTGAGTCCTTGAGATCATGGCTACTAAATGCTTGCTACTGATTGGAGGAAAGAATGACCTTGGTGACTGGCAATAAATTGTACTGTAGCACTCTCATGCATTTTCAAATGGCTTCTGTTATCTATTTGTCTTTTGATATGCAACCAGATATCCACCTCCAGATCTTCATCAGAAGATACATTAATAGCATTGAGATGCAAACAAGATTAGATATTGTCAGTTTGCTTCTTACTCAGTTTTATTCTTTATAGAGACTTCTGTATTGCAGTAAAATTCTTGCAGGAGGATGCCCCAGCATATACTCTCCTGTTATAACATCAGCATTGTAATAGGAATACATACTAGCGTTGTTTTTTTATAATGCAATCAAAGCTTACATGTGAAAAGCACTCACCTCATAGTTCTCCTTTAACAAAAGATAGGTAATGCTTTTAAGAACAACAAAAGAACATACTTTTTACAACTCAAATATCAATCAGTCCAGTTCTGAACTTTTAAATACCATCTGCAGGTACAAAGCTTTCTATACATAGCTGTGTGCTCATTTCTTCCCTTTAATTTTTCCATAGCACACTCCTTTTGAACCTTGTTTTGTTAAAATACTTTAGGGCTGCAGCTAACGATTATTTTCATAATCGATTAGTTAGCCGATTATTAAGTTCGATTAATCGGATAAAAAAAAAAAAAGGCTCCAGTGATGGACTACTAGTTTCTATTGAGATTGTAGTCCATCACGGGAGCAAGCTTGGCGCGGTGGAAGTAAAAAAAGAGTGTAGTGTGCAATATAGTACATTATACAGCGGCGCAGTGCAGAATACCAGCAGCTATAGAGGAATGTAGCAATAGTACATTATGCTATAATGTACTATTGCTGGGATTTGTAATTTGCTTTTTATATTCATGGAGGGGCGTGGGTGCTTTTGGGTACTAAACATCAGGTTCTATGGGGCCGGACGCTGCTGTAATACAAGACATAGAGCATGTCACTAGCACACAAGGGATCTTAAATGAACTGCTGTTTGTTTGACCACAATGTTTAGACATCAATAAAGGCATTTTGGACTAAGATCCATGGTGTGCTGGTGACATAGTCTATATCCTTTGGGGACCAGACTTCTCAGAACCTTAGAGGACCGGTCGCCTCACAGCCCATCTAGTTCTATTGGGCAGCACTTAGTCCACCACATCAGCACTGCCTGCAGCAGGTGGATCCTAGGCTGGGATACTGGTGATGTTTAGTCTGTATTTACCCACTTAGAACAGGTCCTATAAACCTTGATTTCACCTTTGCATCTCCGCCCTTCTTGGGCCGCTTCACTGCTGACAAGTGTGAACAAGGCACCAGTGCCTGAGGCTTGCTGCCCACACTGTTCTGTCTCCCCGTGTCCAGATGTCTGTACATAGGAAGGAAAGGGACAGAACAGTGCAGACAGCTAACCACCGTCCTTACCGAGATTTGAGTAGCTATGCATTTATTTTTATTATACCATTAAAGTGACATTAAACCCTCAGATTTTTTAACATAAAACAATACTGTAATGTGTGCCTTACTGTAATCCATGGTTGTTTCCCTTCTCTTTGCTGCTCTACCTTTTTAAATCTGTATCTGTTCTCATGCTCTGCAGAACTTCTGTTTTGCAGCAGACTGCCTTGTCTCAGGAATGGATACACGGTGTCTGTGTATAGGTTTGTATAGGTTTGCAACCTGAGCCAGCACTACAGGAAGAGGCCCTGAGCTGCAAAGGGAAGTACTCCCCCAGCATGAGAAGACATGAGGATTTAAAAGGAAGAGCAGCAAAGAGAAGGGAAACTACCATGGATTACAGTAAGGCACACATGACAGTATTGGTTTATGTAAAAAAATCTTGAGGGTTTAATGTCACTTTAAATAGACAATATTTCTCGTTAGCGAAGTTATTCCTGTGTGAATTGCATTCAGCTTCCATTTAATAGGATTTTAGTTGGTGTAACATTTCCATAGTTAACTTGTTAAAATGGCTGCCAAGAAAATATAAATAAAACTTAATAATGGGCGATATTTAATGCCTGGGGCATTATAATATTTTAACTGTAAAGTGTGTGTTGTATGCATAGTTTTTTACTTTGTTTTTTTTTTTTTCAGTTTCTTTAATGTAAATCAAAATACAAAAGGTTAAATCTCCTGATTTACATATACTGATGCAAGCTCTCTAAATCTTAACTCCAGCCATTTGTTTTTGGATGGAATTAACATTTTTGTCCGGTTCTTCCTCAGTCTGCGTTCCACTGGAGTAATATTCCCTTATTTCTTGTAGAGCTGCAGCTAACGATTTATTTTCAAAATCGATTAGTTAGCCGATATTAAGTTCGATTAATCGGATAAAAAAATGAAATAAATGTTAAAAAATGGCTCCAGTGATGGGACTACTAGTTTGTATTGAGATTGCAGTCCATCACAGGAGCAAGCTTGGAGCGGTGGAAGTAAAAAAGAAAAGGTGTGGTGTGCAATATAGTGAAATGAAAAGTGTAAAATTATACCGCAATGAATGCAGAATGGCATCGGCTATAGACGACTACAAATCCCAGCAATAGTAAATTATACAGCACAATGCAGAATACCACCAGCTATAGAGGACTACAAATCCCAGCAATAGTAAATTATACAGCACAATGCAGAATACCACCAGCTATAGAGGACTACAAATCCCAGCAATAGTACATTATAGCTGGCGGTATTCTGCATTGCACTGTGTATTGTATTATTGCTGGGATTTGTAGTCCTCTATAGCTGGTGATATTCTGCATTGCGCTGTATAGAGGACTACAAATCCCAGCAATAGTACATTATAGCTGGCGGTATTCTGCATTGCACTGTGTATTGTATTATTGCTGGGATTTGTAGTCCTCTATAGCTGGTGATATTCTGCATTGCGCTGTATAGAGGACTACAAATCCCAGCAATACATTATACATATAGTGTATAATGTATTGCTGGGATTTGTATTCCTCATTGGCTGATGGTATAGTGCTCTGTAAAATATACAGTACAGCGCAATGTACCATCAGCCATAGAGTACTACAAATCCCACTATCCCAGCAATACATTATAGACCACCATGTGTGGGAAAGTGCAGGCCTACCGTTCTGTGTCTGGCGACTAATAACTGTATGGACCGAAACAAAACTGTCTGTTATATTGGCATAATCTCAGTACAGTATTGTGGGAAATTATGTGAAGCATTAAAACATTTTTTAGGGCTAGTTCACACCAGGGGTGGTCCATTGATATCAATGGCAACGCAATACCCTCCCCCCCCCACGGCTGCGGTGCCATTGATGTCAAGCTGTATTGCAGGTCAACTGTCTGGCTCTGCTGTCTGGCAGGGCTGTGTATAGCTCAACACTGGATTGGCAAAATTGATATTTTTTTTGCAGTTGAAATAGCTTCTATACATGTATTGAACTGTAAATTGAGGTATCATCTGGAGTTCAGCTTTATTGTAAGCCCTCGTTCACACCTGACCGTTTTGTAGCGCGTTCTACGCTCGACGAAACGGTCAAAAATATAAATTGCATTGTAGTCAATGGGCTCATTCCCACCCTGCCGTATTTCCGCCCGTCCCTAACGCCCTACAAAACGGCCCACTCCTGAAAAGGTCCAGGTACTACTTTGGGCCGTTTTGTAGGGCGTTTTCCATTGGGATACAGCCAAGTAGCCTTCGGAATCGCGCGACAACCGCGCGAGTTTTTTTTACCGCGCGACAGACGCGCATATTACAATACGCCTAGGTGTGAATGGGGCCTTAATCTTCTCAATAAATGTTGACACTTTTAAAGCTGTAATTAACAACTCCAGTATTCAAATCCATTAACAATAATATTTGCAGCAGATTAATCCATTTATTTTTCGTTTTTTAGAACCACTGACTGGGGTCACTCCATTGCTTTAAAAACTTTGCAAATGGCTTCGTAAGTGATGAATGTCATGGCTACAAGAGTAGAGCTAACAACGAGGAACACAAGGAGTGATATTTTAAATGAGGGTAAATCCACCAGATCATATGCTGGTCCACTATCGGATGCAAGCAACAAGTCCAGTGATTCCAGCATTTCTAGTTCTTTTATCATTGAAGAGTCCATAAGAGTTCCCTCCAAACCCGTGAGCATGTTCAACATGGGATTGAAGCCAAGACTTTCACCAAAGCCATTTACAAGGGAAAAACCTCCTGAAAATCGAAAGACAGTGGAAATAATGTCTGCGCTGTCTTCAGATATGAAGTCACAAAGTGATGTACCATTTCATACTTCTACCAGCATTTCTTTGTCTGGTAGTGCAAAAACTGAAGACGGTGAAAGAGTAGGCCGTAGAATTTTCACCTCCAGTTATCTGCCAGACACCGAAGAGGACCAATTAAAAAATAAGTCTGATATTTTTTCTCCGACCGTTTTGAGTGGAAAACAAACAAGCTCTAGTTGGACACCTACAGACACTGGAGAGTCCAAATTAACTTCACAGTTTAATGAACCTAAAGTGACATCAAAACCTCCAATGATGTCAAGAAAATCAGATTTTTTACAACAGCAGGAACAAGGTAATGCCAGCTCCCTCAGAAAACCAGCAACAGATGCAACAGGTGAACAAAGGGAGCCTCTGGAAAAAGGAAAAAATGAGTCTGAATCAATCGACAGCTTAACTGTTAGAGCTCAGTTAAGACCAAAGCGTCGTCCAGTATCTGCTATGTTTCTAGACTCTGTAAGTGACCAAACATCTGACAGTAACATAACTGAAAAACCAAGACCTTGGAATAGGAGACCTCTTTCAGGGGACCTTACTTCATTATTTGAAAGTGGAGTGCTTGGAAACAAAAAAGAAAGTCCCTCTGAGGAAACGAAGGAAAATAGGCCTTTGAAGATCAGTTCATTAAACAGCAACATCACAGAGGATCAGTCAGATCTTGCATGCAAAGAAGGAGAATTTAGTAGCACTAAAAGTGCCAGTAATGAAACCAGAGCAAGTAGAAGTGGGATTTCTTCAAGAAATATGTTTTCTGGAGTGAGGGGGAAAGACACTATTACAGAAATAAGATCCAGTACAGAGCAGGGAAAAACTATTCCAACTGAGGTCGACTCCGCAGTGAGGAAGTCCACAAATATAAACCAAGATTCTAAAGATCTTTCTGATTACACTGATGGCTCAAGCAGTGAAGTAAAGAATGCAGGTGACAATGGCATTGCTCGTGGGACCATAAAAAGACGAATTAGTCTCTATCTTGCCAATACTCCTACGGTTGAGAGCAAAGCTAGAGCAGTTGCTTCTGATAAAGATATGGAATTTGGAAGACCACCGACAGCATCACAATATCAAATTGCAGAGCCTAAGAAGTATGTATTGGTTAACCAACATTTCTGAAATTATACTTGTTAGAAAGGTTTGGAGTAAATGTCTTGCTATTTGTAAAGCTGAAAGGCAGCTAGATATCCAAGCAAGTGCATAGGTGTATTTTGACAGCACTATGTTTTAAGAAAATTATGTTTCTCATTCTTCTCGCATGCCAGTTCTGTTTATTGTGGAGTTTTTGTTTGGGTGGGTTAAAGATTATGTGCTGTCGGATTCTTAAGTCCATTTGCTAACAGCAGCAGGTAGACTCAAGTATATCTAAACCCCCAAAATTGAATTTAATGTGGTGCCATTTATTAGGCTAAGTATAGCTTTTGATCTCACCAGAAATAGTGTCCTTGTATTTACATGTACATGGAACACAAATCTTAAAGAACGTCATGAGCCTTTCTAGTTCTCTCTGTGGACAGCAGAAAATCTCCCTTTAACACACTATGCTAGGGTGAGAATGCTGTTCCTCCACAGAATACAGTAAAAGGGAGTAAGCATTATAACCCTAAGACAGGAAGTGCGTTACTGACAGGAGCACTAGGTGAAAATGAAGCCTTAAGATATGAAACGAATACATCTATGACTGGTTAAAAGAGAACTATGGCCTAACCTTTTTTTTCTTCTCCATAGTTCTCTTCAGGGTCACACGAGGACATATACTAATGTCCCCTGGTGACGCAAAACTCAGCATATAGCGGGCTATAGAGCACAGAGCTGTGCCACAGCTGGGACGGATCCCAAGTCAAGATCTACTCCGCTGGCTGATTGACAACTGTCTGGAGGATCGGAGAGGGGTGGGGGTGGGGAACCTGCGCGTATTGGTGACTGATCGGCGGTGTGTGTTCGCTGACTTCTTGATTTAATAGAGCCAACCTGTGACTGCTTCAGTGCCACAGGTCGGCTTGAATTTTGGAGATGAGTGTTTTTCACTCACCCCATAATTCTCCTTTTTAACTTGCTGTATATGAAATGTTTGTTCTTCAGTTTAACAACATTTTATTGAAAACCAGTCACAATCTGATTGTTTAATCATTAACGTTGACCTTTGCTCCCTTTTGACTAATAAATCACATCGGCATACAGCTCTGCATGCTGATATAAAATCAGCTTACATTCATTAGCTAAACAAACAAATTTTTATTTTACTTACAACTTCTTTTCTTCCACTTTGGCACAAATGATGTAATAGTGCCTAAGCATTGCACCCCGAGAAGGTTACAGCAGTGCATTGCTGGGAAATCTCATCTGTAATCTCACAAGATTTCAAGGAAAGGCATTTGCCTCCCCTGAGATAATGTGCATGGTCACATGTCCTAGTCAAATGTGCCAGAGTTCCAGGTAGTAAAGGGAGATCCAGTAATCTGCCCTTATTTAAAATGGCCTCTGTGAGAAGAATGGGAAGGAAAAAAAATAAGGTATACAAAGAATAGAAAGCCAGCAATTATCTAGAAGTATCTGTTTGTAGATTGTCATTACTAAACATTTCTAGAGGTGCCTTTGTTGTTATTTTGAAGATATGGGTAAAGTTCCTCTTTAAAGTATATCTAGAGCCAAACTTGAATGTATGCTGATAGTAGAGGCATTTAATAGTTCTATGCAGAATACCTTGGTACTTTCTAAATAAGTGAAACAAATAGAAATTAGCATTGTTAGTAATGGTATTTACTAGTTTGGCATCATACGCCAGATGTTATATTGTGATTTTTTTTTTTGGACAGTTTTTCAACCTCCTCTTCAAATGTGGAGCCAAAACAAGAGAAAGCAGATGAAGAAACCAGTACCCTCGCCTCACAAGATATTGGAGTTCAAACGGTAAGATTTCCTTCTGTGTTTTCAGAACCTTGCAAGGAGCTAGAAGATTGTTCATGGTCAAACTAGGAGGCAAGGGCCAGTTTTGAAAGGAATTTTGTCAAAGGATGACTGAAGTCTGACAATTACTTCCTGTCAGCTGCCTAACTTTTGACTTCTGATTGTGAGGTCAGGCGTTTGTTCAGCAGCAACTTGCAAACTTCAGGTGGCCTCCCCTGACAATTCCGCTTCAGGGGAATGGGTTGGCAAAAGCAACTAAAGCAGGCCATCTGCACCTGCAGTGAATTCTGAATAATCTCAGAAGCTTATTAAACTAATGTCAAAAGTTTGCTGCATTTGCTCATCAAAGTCTTTCAACAAGCCCTTACTTTTTTCTCAGGTTGACTAAGAAAAAGTAAGCTGAATACACAGGAAATCTCAGACTTTTTTTTTTTTAATCAGATTTGTATTGGGATTTCAAAAACAATACATACATATTCACATTCATATACAAGGTCACTCGAAAAACAAAATATCAGCATCATAGAAGCATTGGGAATGAATAAGCTAATAAAAATCTCTGTCTATAGCCCAGTCTCTTTAAAAGGTACAGCCTAGAATAAGTCATACGATAAAATGTTAATGTACAGGTGGACCTCCTCATCATTATTATTATTATTATTATTATTATTATAGTTTGCGCAGCACTTTACAATATAAGGAAGACATTACAAGGTAGCTGTGTGGGGATGTATTGTTTGAGAAAGTGATGGTTGAGCGGTTAGGTTGAGGTGGGATAGGCTTCCCTGAAGAGATGAGTGTTAAGGGATCGCCTTAAGGCAGTCAGAGCGAGAGATAGTCGGACAGGTTGGGGTAAAGAGTTCCAGAGGATGGGAGAGACTCTAGAGAAGTCCTGGAGGCGAGCATGGCAGGGGTTGACAAGGGAGCTGGAAAGTAGGAGGTCTTTGGAAGAGCGAAGGGGACGGTTAGGGTGATACTTTAAAAACAAGGTTGGAGATATAGCCAGCGGGAGAGTTGTGAATGGCTTTGTAAGTGGCTGTTAATATTTTGAATTTTATCCTTTGGGCTATTGGAAGCCAGTGCAGGGATTGGCAGAGGGGGCGTTGCAGACACTGAGGGGTTGGTTAGGTGGATGAGTCTATCAGCAGCATTCCGGATAGACTGAAGGGGGGATAGCCTGTGTAGTGGAAGGCCAATGAGGAGGGAGTTGCAATAGTCAAGACTGTCTGCAGTGTCTTTAGTTGGGATGGTGGCGTGCTAAAATAGTGTATCAGCCTTGATTGTCAGTTGTTGAATTGTTTAGCTGAGCTTGCTTCAGAGATGTTATGGCACAATGATGTGATTTGCTGGGAAGCCATCTCCATGCTCCCTGGTGACAGTTCTCTTTAAGCAGATAGTGTATATGTGTTTGCATTGACAACTATGCACCGATACCGTTTTTTCAGTTAGAAGTACCGATATTTTTTTCCCCGGTACTCGCCAGTACCAGAACTCCCATTAAGGAAGCGGGCAGCGTGTAATGACTCGCCGCCTGGCTTCCTGATACCGGAAATTCTGGTATCAGGATAAGTATTGGGAAGCCAGGATGTGTTTTTTATTTTTGTCCTTTAGTGAACTAACAGTAATGAGCCTATAATAGATATTTTAGGACACCTTCAGTAAATGTCAACATCAGAATTTCTCATTTCTCCAGCTTGCGCATTTTGTATGTTGTGCCACATTACTTAAACTGCACCGTTGGTGAGAACAGCCTTCTTTAACTCCCTCTGGGATGATATAGCAGGTACCTTTTTTAAAATTCCCTAACTTAGGGTACGCTCCTAATATGAAAATACCAAATTCAGCTGTTAAATTTGATGTGTTTAAGGGTGGGGAAGAATGGGTTGCTTGCAGCTGTAATAATATAGCTGCACTAATATGAAGTTAGTTTATTTGTATAGCGAGTCATTGATATAAATTATTTGTGTTGGTTTTAAGCGTGATTACTGTGCCTTGCAGTTTAATTTTTCTACATAGCACACTCCATGGAGGTCACGGGAATGAGAGACTTGTTTGCTGCAGGGCCTGTGGGGTATTTTTGGCTGTACTTAATAAAATGCTGTCTGAAAAGCTTGCTTTGTTATTTCACGTGGACTAGAGAAAGCATTTCCTGCTTTCTTTCCCAAGATTGTTAAGGGTTCAGAGTTAGAATGCTGAGAAATGCACACTCTAAGTTAAACATACACTGTCACCGATATATTTATACACTACCATAACACTTGATTTTGTACATCTGTGCATTTATTTTAATATATTCTGTCTTTTACTTTTTTTTTTGATTAGCACATAGCTTTAGCAGCTGACTTTTGGTGCTTGGTACTTTTGCTACTCCCCCCTTCCCCTGATTATCACTGGTATAATTGAAAAGTGTGGGAGTGTGTTTCTCAGACTATCATTACAAACCGTGAACATCAGACCGGTTTGAATGTGGAGCAGCATTTTATCAGGAAAAGAATTTGCAGCAGGCCCATTGATTTGAGCTGCGCTATTAATAATGGTAAGTTACTGAGTGCTTACCAAGTGGGCCCATTCTCCCTGCTACAATGACGAGCCAGAAACAAGGCCACATATAGCCCAGATCCCCTTTAGTAACATATATTGCAGTTTGCAAAATCACTCTGCCCCACACTAGGGTCTTTTTATATCTTTTCTGTTCACATGTTTGATGACCGGTCTCTCATATTGTGAGGTTATTGTTGTCACCAACATTTTGAGTGCATATGTTGCCAGTTGCAAAACTATACACATTCATACTGTGTTGCAACATTATAAAGATCAGTTCTTCAGGCGGACTCGATTCGTTCTAGGTTGAACTTGATCTTGACGGAACGGAGGTAATCAGATGTCCACTTGCATACGACTCCCCATAAACCTAACATGGGTCTGTACAGCTCAGTCTTTACCACAGTCGTAAGACACAGTGACATCTGTTCCATTCTGCACGGATCAGCAGGGGATCCATACATGGATTCCCTGCTCATCAGAACGGACAATGTCTGTGCGAAAGGGACGTTTCACAGTTTCTTTTGTTCTTCTGCTTTGACATAACTGTAGCTGTACGGTACGACTGTATTCAGTAGCCTCGTCATTTAACTTGAAAGACTGGCTTGAAATATCATCCTCCTGTACTTTGACTCTGTCATATATGTAGCAATGTATCCCTCTTGTGTCCTTCAAGAAGCAGGTTACTGTCCCTTGCTACCCTGATAAGCTTTTATGATCTGGACTTTGCATCAGTCTTGCAGCTATCAGGTACATTTATACAGGTATGTTCCAAAGACCCATTCTTCTGAAAAGTGCAGAGATAAGAGTTTACTAATAATTTATTGTATAGCAGCTAAGTAGTTAGAATTTACAGTTCTTGCAAATGCAGTGGTTTAGTATAGTGCAGTGTCCTCTTCTGTTGTCTTTTTTTTTTTTTTTCCGCCGATTAGACACTGGTATGTGACTTTCCATTCGATTTTTGTCGATTTTGTCACTGCAGCACCCACCCTACTTGGGTCTTCGTTCCGGTCAGGAGTGCGATGGGACACTTTTTATTGAACTGAGCATAAATTGCACACAGTTATCGGCTTTCCTAACTATCTTCTGTGAAAGCAATGCCTCCAGCACCTATCTGCATTGGTTTGCTGCTTGCCGGAGCATAGATGGGCCCTGTCAGAAGGAAGATTCAAAGCTGGTCTGTAATGTGCTTAGTAATTTGACCTTTCATTTGCCACTTTCTTTGGCACTTTGTGCAGTGTGTGTGTGGTAAGCCACAGGTTGCTTTAAAGGTCCAGGGCAATGACCAATCTCGGTGGAGCTCTGATCCCAGGGGGTGAAAATTGGATGGGCATGTCTCCTTAATGTTTTCGCATCTGTGGTAAGAAACAAAAGCCTCTCAGGTTATCCACAGGTGACCAGATGGTAGCCCCGGTACCCTACAGAGTTGCATCTGCAGCTCTGGTGCAATTTTTGTGTTGCACTTTTAGCAGTGGTTTAGCTTTGAGAATCTTTATTTGGTGCCGTTTTTGTTTGAGGCCGAGGGGCCATAGACCACGCTTGTGCAGCCTCCCTTCCAGCTGCCAATTTACGCATGCACCAGCTATCTCTTTGAGATTTGGCCATTGGGGCAGACGGGCCCATTGTGCTTCCTCAGAGACCCCCTCTGACTCTCCTCCTCAGGAGTCTTCCCAGACAGAGGACCTGTCTCCTGACATTTTCCCTAAGCTCAAGAACACTATCCTGTCCTTGTGGACACAGATTGCACTTGCATGCATTTAGGATGGCTAAAGAAATGGGTGATCCCCATCATAGACCCTAACATCGTCTGAGAAGGTATCAGCTTTTATGGACCACATTACCATGAGGTTAGAAGCCCTCTTTAAGGCCCTGTTTGGCCTTGCGTTCCCAGCTATGCAACCCCTCGCTGGAGGATACCTTTCTAGCTAATTCTTGGATGCCTACATCAAGGAAGTCGGGGGGAGTGGTTATGACTATAAATATAAACCCCCCCACTTTTATAAGTAGGGTAAAGTATTTCTGCCTTCCCAGCACTCTGAGCCAGAGGCATTTCCGATAACTGGGTTCAGAGTCATAACCAGAGGCTACAAACTAGAGTTTCAGTCCACATCTACTTAAAAGATAGATTTCTTTGCTGCCGTACGATTCTCGGCTGGTTTTCTAGCATGCTCCCAAGTCAAAAGACGTGCGACCGTACAGTAAAAACGGTTGCACGCCTTCCATACACTTTGCGATTATCGTACGATCGCGGGATTTCCTGCGATTATCGTGCGATAATCGCACAGTGTATGGGCACCTTAAAGGAAACTTGGTCAATAGTAGTTTCAGAACTGTGTCATTATTCGTGGCGTTCTCTTAATCAGTTACTGGTGTTTCCATCATACTGGATCATACTGCAGCTGAAAGTGAACCTAAAATGGACATACTTTCACTGCTTTGCTCCTATATTTGGCCCCAATGAGCATTGAAAGTTAAAATCTTGGAGGTTACAAGAAGCTAAGGACTTCCTCATGTGGCAGTGCTGTTATGTTAGAGGAAGACGAGAATAATCTGCTGGTGGGGCCAAGATTTAAAGAGTAATTCCACTTTTGCTGAGAAAAAAAATCAATGCTCTCTGAGTGATCTGTGTACATTACAAGGATTTTAACAAACCTTGTTGCAGTTTCCTACCTGTTTCTGAAGAAAGATGTGTGTGGCAGCATGTCCTTTCCAAACTGATTCCTTGATAGTCTGTGTTCGTTTTAACCAACTTGGTGAGCTGTGTTGTAATAGGGAGAGTTACAGTCTCTGCAATGCCTTTTAATTGTAATTTACCCTTCAGGAGTATTTTGCCAAAAATGAAATTCCTATTGCAAAGGATGCCAAAAATGTATACTTGTTTCTTCGTGCAGACTTCAAGGAAAGTCAGTCAGCCAATCACAGAAGCAGGAAGGGATATTTCTGGGGGTGTTCCGTACAGCAAATGTGTACGGAAGGCCTCCAGGTTGCTCTTTTGCATTTCATTTTTTTAGACTGTTTCATAACATTTACATCAGCTACAATTTTAAATGGAAAGGTAATTGTTAATAACATTCAATTACAAAATGGCTTGTGTGGCAATACTATATCCTATATTCATTTTTTTTTTAAGCCATTTTTTTTAGCCTGTTGACATGTGGCTTAAATCCTGTAATTTATACTTTATACGCACATCTTATTTTGACATATTATTTGCAGAGTAATGTTAAAATGATTCTGCATAGCATTATCAGATTTACATAATTACGTGCATAATTTTTCTATTCCAGGAAAAAAAAGATTGGAAAAGCAGTGGATTTCCGGAAGACCGTCTGAGACCAAGGAGGTCATTTAGAAAAGTAGAAGAACCTTTACAACTAAAGGACAATGAAGATGTCTTTATTGAGCGAAAAAGCCAGGTTTATAAAGATAGGCAGTATGACAGTAAAACAGAGCAAACAGAAGACAAATCCAAACAACCTGTCAACTTTGATAACACATTTAAGACTGTGAAAGCAACGATGTTTGAACATAATGTAGAATGGCATAGTCCCCCTGAACTCCTGAATGCCAAAAACCCTACATCCAGCCAGCCTACTAGAAGTGCTATTTTGTATGAAAGCAGAGAAAGTAAGAAAGACACAGAGACCTGGTCAAAGTGGCTGAGTGACGACAGTGTGCATTCAGTCACACAGCTGCACAAGGATAGTGATATTTCAGACATAAGGTTCAGCAATAGCAGGGTTGGAAAGGCTGCATCTACTGCAGACCACGACATCCTTCAAAACCTCAAAGTTGATGAAAAAAGGCGTATAGAGCCAAGGTTTGAAGTCATCCAGGCGGTTGGAGAAAGGGTTTTAAGTGAATCCATACAAATGGCTTCTGAAGACAAAGCTGTGACTCTTCGATCTCGAAGATCTTTCCACAGGAAAGAAAGGGAATTGGAGAACTCAGAAATGGATGAAAGTGTCTTACATCGTCCAGTAAGCAGCCTCCAAAGAAGTAAGAGTGAATACAGAAGGAGAGACACAGGTTCACAAGAATACTCCACTAATAAGTATGTGTCTAGAGACCTTGATTTTCCATTCAGTAGAAAAAGTAGTTTAAGGGCAGCAAAAAGTGACTCTGTGAAGTCACCAGATGACAGAACTTATGAAACTGGTAAGAACAAAAGCACTGTAGACACAACTGTCTCCGATTTTCAGCCAAAGTCCTATAAACTAGACTACAGACCAAAAGATGAAAATGCTTTGGAACAATGCTCTATTGATCAGTCTCAATTTGGAATTAGTACAACAGATGGCAAAGACATGAAAAAATCTTTGAATGATTTTAATCGGCATCCCCTTAGATCATTCAGTGATTTGATGGATAAAGGGTTAGAAACAAAAACTGTTATAGATGAGCCAATAGTATCTAACTCAAACATTAGAGAGGATATGAAAAAATCATCACACATTGAGGAGGTTAATAAGCCATCTTGCCAACGGAATAGTTTTTTCTCCGACAAAGAATCGCCAGCAACCAAGAAAGTTAATAAAGATGAATCAAATTATTTGATTAGTGAAATGTTAGGTAATGAAATTGAGCAATTTAAGAAGGACTTGGCTGTTACTCGTACCACAAATGATACTGATAGTCTCCTAAGGGGCAAGCAGTTCAAGGAAGAATATACAGAACAATTTAAATGGGAGCGGAAGCAAACACCATTTCAGGACAGGAACACGAGCAGTAGTAGCACAGGAAATGCATCAGATCTGTACAATTTTGAATATGAGGAAACAAAGAGAAAACCGAACATGTCTATTGTATCTCCAACCGATCCAAAAGCAACATATTTTGCACTAACTGGGTTGGACAACAAGAGGGAAAAGAATGATAATAACTCTGAAAGCCAGAGCAGTAATGCCAGCATTTGGAAATCAGAAGAATTTTTTAAGCGAGATGTGAATATGAGCTCAACAATTTCAGGGTCTGACAGCAATTCTAAGAAACCAGAAGCAATAAATACCCAAGGAGACTTAGGAACCTCAAGTGCCTTTAAAGAATTTAAAACACACAGAAACCAGAGAGTTCTTGAGGATGATTTTGTTGGCAAGTCAGACAAAAGTTTGGAAAAAAAGAGTGTTATTGACATTGATGCTTTAATCAAGAGACACCGCCAAAAAACAAGCCTAGATGATAGGGTTTCTTCAAGAGATGCTAAACCTGAGCAGAAAATATTTGCAACAGACTTAGACACTACACAAGGCTCCCCTTTAACGCTTGACAGATCTTATAAATCCAAAATCGTTGACATTGATTCTTTAATGGCTGACTATAATGCAAATCATCCAAAAGAAAGCATATCCAGAGACGAAGATCATAGTATATACAAGTGGGAAAGGTCTAAATCTTTTAGAGAGAGTGCTTCAAAAGGTTCAGACAGCAAATGGAGAGATCCCCCTGTAAGGCATGTCAACACTGATGAAAAGTACCAGTATGAAACTGTTGCTTCATGGTATTCTCAAACAACTACCTCAACAACAGAAGACACTAAACAAGTTTCGCACAAAATTCCAAGAACTGCAGAATATTTGAAATCGCCTATAGATGCAAAATATGAGCAATATAGAGAGAGAGAACGAGATCCAGGATTCCAAATCTGCACAGAAGAACGTAATAATATAGCAGGTTTAGATTCCTCCGAGTCATCAACAAGAAATATTGACAACTATAAATCTAGATCAGTACGGGCCTCTGAGTCACCTACTGTGATGGCAGACTGGTCAACTTCACATACCCTAGCCAAAACAACAGTTGTAGAAATGAGTGTTGATTCTAAAGAAGATCCTGCTGCTGCAAAGCTTCACCACAGGATTTCTGTGAAAACTGATAAAAAATCGATTGTAACTGAAGAAAGGCAACCGCGTTCTGAAGGCAGACGACCAGCAAAAGCTAGTGATTTAATTAGCACAATGCTAGAAAATAAAGAAAAGCGAATGGAACATCATCGTACGAGGCAGAGCATTCCAGTGGAGCACCTAAATGAGCCAAGAACACACAAACTAAAGAGCCAACAAGAATGGCATCATAGTGAGAGCAAGGTATGAATTATTGGTTCTCCATAGGGAGAAAGTGCATGGCAACAGCTAAATACGCACATGAAGTAAATTAATGTTCACTTTTTTACCTGTCAAAATATTTGTAATACAGGCAGTCCCCGAGTTATACATCCGACTTGCATACGACTCCTACTTACAAACGGGGCTATTACTGTACAGCAGGATTAGTTGTAATGCTACCGCGCTCGTGCCGACGAGGAGTGCCCACCTTTTTGGGTCTGGTTCGTAGTACTGTACATACATAACAGGAAGTAGGCTCTTGTTAGAGGCGCACACGAGGGGTGCCCACCTCTACTTCTGGGCCACTGTGAGGTTTTTACTGCTGTCTTCATCCTCATTAGAAAGATTTAATCTCACTTCCTGTCCTTGAGACAACAGGAAGTGAAAGGAAATCTACCCCTTAGATGGGAAATTCACTCCTGTAAGAGTGATCATGGGAAATAGGTGACTCCACTGAAGCTTTATCACCAATCCTTGTTTCCACGACAACCCAAAATGTTCAAAATCCAATTGTCACAGGGACAGAAAGTGAGGTGAAATCTTCTGAACAAGGGCACACACAGCAACACAAACTTTACAGGGGGGTTAACCTTTCCCTATGCTATCCAAAACAAAAAAAATGTTTTTGGCTGGAGTTGCACTTAATAAAATTACATGTTCCAACTTACATTCAAATTCAACTTTTAGAACAAACCTACAGTCCCTATGTTGTTCGTAACCAGGGGACTGCCTGTAGTATTCAGCCACTTTTGCCTTGCCATGGTACCTTTTTTCTAGCTCCCCTTTTACTGCCTGCTAATAAAGAAGTAGCAAGGTGCTATTGAAGTCCTCCATGTACTCCCCTACCCCTGTCTGATGCTATACACTACCCCTTCAGTCACCTGAATTAGGATAGCTAGCAGTGCAATATATTCATAATGCACTACTACTCTCATCTTGAATTCAGGTATGCAGAAGATTATAGGAAGCCTATATTTAAAGGAGAACTATGGGGTTAGTGCTTTTCCCCATAGTTCTCCTAAGGGTAACAGGAGGACACAAACTAGCGCCCTCTCGTCACCCTAACCTCCGTGTACCGCGAGCTACAGCTTGCGGTATACTGAGACGCCGCAGCTGAAACTGATGCCGACAATTATGTCTGGATCCGCCCAGCTGCGTGAGTGACAGCTGGCTCCTCCGCTGGAGGATCGGAGCGGGTAGGGGGCAATCCAGTCCCTCCCCTGTCACGGCTCTGTGCCGTGACAAGATCAAGAAGTGAGCGAACGCCGGTATGTCTTCGCTCACTTCCCGATCTACTGAGCCGACCTGTGACAGTTTCATTGTCACAGGTCGGCTAGAACTATGAGGATGAGTGAAAAGCACTCACCTCATAGTTCTCCTTTAATAAAAAGTTAAGATGCCTATATTAGATACTTTAAAAAAAATACTTGTAAGAAAGCTTATAATTCTAAAAATTAGAATAAACTTAAGTCACTTTTCCAGCACTCCTTTGAGTTCCCAATTTTAATGTCTGTTTTAGGACTATTCTGAAAAGGAAAGCTCCAGACAACATGCAAAACTACAGCGGGAAGCCGAAATTGTCATGGACCTGCCACGAAGGAAAAGTTTAAATCGGCAAAGAGAGTGGGACTTTAGATCAGAGACGGTAGGCTGTTGTTTCATTATTGCTACTAAACACTTATTTTAGATTTTGTTAATGTTTTTTTTAAAGTTTTGGATAGTGTGGAGTATACCCATTAGCGAGATTCACCCTCTCTGTATTTGTCCTGATGACCGTTGCTATCTGGAGTGAAAGTGGAAGAAAATCACAAATTTTGAAGTGTCATCCGAACAGGAAAAGAGAGGGGAAATCTTCCATGGGGATACTAGTTCTTGTGAGCTGAGTAAAGAGCCAGGGACTTCCCTCACTTTGGTGGGATTTCCTCTCGCTTCCTGTTGTGGCTACGGGGCCAGAGATCAAGGGAAATCTTCCCATTGGGACACGGATGTCCCATTGGGGAGATGCAAAAATAACCTGCCAGGGGTTGTGTATAACCCTACCTTACTCTATCCAACATAAAGTTTTGCCTTCAGTTCTACTTTTAAATAAGTATGGATACATTTCCTATACAACAAATGTATTTTCAGCCTACTCTGGGTTTATTTTGGTAATATTTTTTATACAATTGTAATATAAAATGTTTTCAGTTCTGTTGAATGCCTACATTTAGAATTAGTATGTTCTTTTTAATTTTGTGAAAAATGATTGTAAGTAATTTTAACAAGCCAACAAATGTATTTGTACATGTTGTCTGTATATGAGAAGAGCCACAAACCACTAGTAGTGACAATGTACTGCTATCCATCTAGGTTGTGGACAGAACCCACTCTAAATGTATTTGTCTGACATTTCTAATGGTACATTAGTGTGGTGTAGGTTTGACCCCAAATTTGATACATACATGGGTAATTCTACTGAATAGTAAAAATATTCAAAGATTTTAAAAAATCTGCCCAAAGATTAGTTTGATCAGATAGGTTAGAATAACTAAGGATGGCTGAACTAAGCTGAAACGTTTTTGTTTTTAAGTGCCTCTGTTATGACAAAAGTATGAGGCCTGTTGTTGCTGACCATCTTTTGAAAATACTGGTTGCCTGGCTGTTTCTACAAATGCACTATAAATGAGGGTCAGACGTGTCTGAATGTCATAATCTCAATACTTGATTCAGGTCAGTGACTTGTTAAGCACTGATGCCAAAGCATCAGCATTGCAGCCAGGGCATTAACAGTCTCAAAAGAGTTGGTAGACTTTTTACTTTTCTGAGGACCGAGTCACCTAAGCGTGCTTTCTTTTCAGGTTAATACTGTCCTGTCCCTTCTGCTATATGAACTGGTACTTGTATCCCTTTAAAAAAAAAAAACCTCCAGGAATGTGGGTTTGAACTATCTTGATGCGAATTAGGACACAAAGTGGCAAGGGAGTATCCATTTAGAAGCTTACATTTTAGATTTGTGCATAATTAAACTTGAGGACATTAAACAGTGCATTTCACTGTATAATATGTTCCTTTTAAAGTGTGTTTTTACTTTCCCAAAGGTTATTGTGGTCTGTTGCATTTCTTCTCAAATGGAATATCTCATAAAAATAAATAAATCACTGTTTAGGTGCATTAGGTTGAGTGGATCTCTCAGGAGTGTGCCATGGACAAATAGAAACGTGTCCATTGACCCTAATCCTTTATAGTGAAGCTCTTCTAGTTGACAGTTTTACGTAAATGCTTAATGACATTATAGTTTCATTAGGGTCTGCTCACATTAGGAGATCATTGTTTGAATTGTAGTTTTCAAAGCAGGTCATAAGTCAACAGTCATCAAGTCTCAGGAACCGTGAACTGCTGATCACATGCATTTTACTTTCAGGCATTATCTAGCTAAAGATTTTAAAGTTCATAGCCAAGCCCTTGTTTTGATATTGGAGTTGTACTTAATTCATTTGCTGCTAGTGATGGTGAATCCTGAAAACGCTCTTTTTGGAGGCATTGAATTCCGAACGAAGTATATACAGTGTCATTGGGGTTCCTTAAAGATTGGGAGACATGCTGATCATATGCAAGTTCAATAATTTAATATATAATGTGAATAACTGCTTATATCTTTAATGTAGAGGTGCCTTATTGGGGCTATTAAGTGCTCTTAACACAGTCTGTTATTGCATTCCATGTTTTGCAATCCTTTTCCTTTCCATTCCAACTTGCACTCAACCACTGGAAACTATATTTGTAGTAGCAGGTGGAATTCCAAATGGCAAGTAAACAGGTCAGTTTATCAATATGATTTGTCATAGGCCTTTGTTCTCATATGTAATTAACATTTAGGCCCTGTTCACAACTATGCTTCATAGCGCGCACATTAGGACGCATCAAAACCAATGTTATTTGGCATTCTATTGTTTTCATTGGTTACTTTTATGTATATGCCAGTGCCATGCCTTCTGTGCTGGGTGAGGCATCCCCCAGCCTGCCGAAGCTCCACCCCACAGAAGCTCCACCCCATCCAGCTGAAGCCCCAGTCCACATACCGACTTGAAGCTGACACCTTTTTTTTCTTCATAATACTAGGTGAGGCTCTGCCTCATCTGCCTCCCCTGACTGCACGTCCCTGGTATATGCATTGCGTTGTGGCACGTCAAGGAAAACAGTTCAGGTGCGTTTTTTCATCAGTTGAGGTGTATCTTGGGGCCCATTGAACTCCTTTGGAGATGCATATGTTTTCATGCAGTGTCAATGCATGTTTACTGAGACCTGCCCCTGGCAACATGCCATGTCTTCTTGACCTATCTACATTTGGAAATTGACAGGCTCCTTTCACTCCCCCTTAGATGCTGAGCACATCATTTGAGAAAACCTGCATAAAAACGGATGAAAAAAACAGATACAAAAATACATGAATTCAGGAGTGCATAGGTGTAAAGCCAGCCTCCAAGCCCAACTCCAGAGAGACGTTTTTGTTTTGGATAGAATGGAGAAGGGTTGGGGTCTGTCAGATTGCTGTATGCCGGCTGTGCCCTTGACAGGAAGTAATATGGGCACATTTTGTTAGTATTTATGACCAGGTTTTTATTGTTCCCAAAGAAAAGCAAAAAAGCAGGTTCCTATTTGTCATGACATCAGAAACCCTTCAGGCAACATAAATATAACATTGAATATATTACAAAAAAACATTTATTAGTATTTCTAATTCATGTCACTAAAACACCCAAACAAATTACCACCATATCTATCTAATAATGCACTCCTAAAACAATAGAAAAAACACAGCCTGTGGTCCCAAAAATGTCCTTCATATATGGTTGATGACCCCAAAGTCTAGAACCTAATTTGCTTTAGACCAGACTCCACTTGTTAATGTGTCATTGATCAATTCATGGAAATCTTGTTGTCAATCATGCATGATTCCTGGACTTCCTTAATTGGAGGCATCCCAGTACAACTCAAGGTCCCAAAAAGAGGGTGCCAAGTATCTTGAAACGTCACCTTACCTCAATCACTGTGATCATGATTTTACTGGAGCATACTTGTCAGTCCAAAAACACAGTGCTCAGTGTCATTTTAAAAATAATTTCCTCAGAGTAGTACTGCTATAGATTGTAAATGAACAAACTGCAGATAAGAATGTTGAGAGCCCATCATCCACATGGAAGAGAAAAGACAACCAGTTCATCACGCCGTACGTCCTGGGGTGCCAGAACATCCGAACACCCATGCTACACGGCAACCACCGTGTGTGTGTGGCTCCTTCCACCAACTCACAAATGTACGGCGCAATATTACTCTGATTGAAGATACTGGGATCCTTAAGACTTCTTCTTCTGTTCCCCAGAAATCTGCGAAATAATCAGCTGTGTGTAAGATCTGCAGGGCTCTGTTCAAAGGTCCCCATACGGCTGAGATGCCACTGAATCGCAACACGTTTCATCCACCGAGGACTTTTTCAAAGCGTATATAGGCTGCAACGTTATTGTTCTCCTTGCTTGTCTTTCCTGGGACAACGGTACCCTAATATCGTGTGCAGACTTCATGAAGACAACACATGAGAAAAATAAACTCTCCTATGGTGTTACAGGCAAACATTAAAAAACAAAAAGCTAATTTTAATTCTTCCACATTCTATTCAAAAGTATCAAAGGAGAACTATGAGGTGAGTGAAAAACACTCATCCTCATAGTTTGAGCCGATGTGTGACAATTAAACTGTCACACGTCGGCTCAATAGATTGGGAGGTGAGCGAGCACATACCGTCGCTCGCTCACTTCTCGGTCCTGTCCCTGCAGAGAGCATTGACTGTCGGTCATGGCTCCCTGCAGGGATTTCCCCTCCCCGCTCCAAACCTCCAGCGCTGACTGGAGGAACGGATGGGTGAAGGGGGCGGGTACAGCTGGCTCTGTCTCTAGATAGGCATAGCCAGCTGTCATTCACGCAACTGGGTAGATCCCGACAGCATTGTCGGGATCTGTCCTGGCTGCGGCGGTCTCAGTATACCGCGAGCTGTAGCTCACAATATACTGAGCTTTGTGTCATGGGAGGAAGTTTAGTACAGGTATTCCTCACTTAACGACCGAGTTCCGTTCCTACGACCAGGTCGTTAAACGGATTGGTCGTTAAGTGAGGAACGATATACAGTACTATACTGCATTAGTACAGTACTGTATAGCGTTGCCGATGTACAGTACCGAACAGTGTACTGTACATCCGGCAATGGAAATACTTACCGAGACCTGCAGTGAAGATCGGGGGATGTCACTTCCGCCGGCGACCCGTCGCACTGACGCTGACGCGGAAGGTCGGAGGTCGATCGGCGGTCTGTCGTAAGTGCGAGTGGTCGCAAAACAGGTAAGTCGGTAAGTGAGGAACATCTGTATATGTCTTCCCGTGACCCTATGGGGAAAAACCATCTACCCCATAGTTCTCTTTTCACAAACATTGGGCTGCTATTACACTTTAGGGCCAGTTCACACCTATGCGACACCCCACCGCGCGGCAATCGTGCACGATTCCGTGCAGATTGCCACGCAGTCAAGTCGTATGCCTTTTTTCTGCGATGCCTTTTTTCTGCGATACACAACGTGCGATCATGATCAGAAGAGTGATCCGCCTGGCGCCACTGTGGTGCCATTGGAAGCGCTTTTATTGTTCATTTTCATGCAATCCCATATACTTCACCGTGCTCCTTGAGGGATGAAATAATGCGCCTGAACCATTGTCCAAGACGCATAGCAATGTATTCATGTGAATCAGACCCATTGCAAACAATGGAATACCAAGTAACCTGCATTTGGTAAGTTATAACACGTAGGTGTAAAGAAAGCCTTAAAGGGCATTCAAATCCTGTAAGCCACAAAGGATGGAAATATTGTATTTTATGATTTGAGTCGCTTGGTATTTTTTAAATGAGCGTATTCTCTTTGAAATGATACACAGAGGATTTTTCGTTTGCTGTGATATAGTAAAATATTAACCATACACCACAGTGTTTTGACCTAGTTCTGTCCAACATTCTGTATATTTTCCATCACTTAGATGTGAGGATACCACATTCCTCCACTTAGTTGTTATGCTTTTATCCGTACCTGAACAGCACTAAAGTGTTGGCCATTGCCTCCACCAAATAATGAATGTATGGTCATGCTACTTTGTTCTTTGTAAGAAACTCCTGTCAGAGAAGCCCTGTTTTTTAAAAATGTATCCCCCCTTCCCCCACAAATGTCGGTACATTTGTAAGTGTTGTGCGGCCTTAGAGTTTCATTAGACAAAAAAATAAAAAGTGTTTACAGGGAATATTAAAGAATTTTAAATGCATAGCTTTGTCCAAGAAACAGGAGACGCCACGTTTTAGTACCCAACACTAGTATTTTGGAACGCATGATTTTATGCTATATGAGGATATATTGCCCCTCAACACCTCACTACAACATGATGTCTGTTGTGAGTCACATCACAAGATAGTCAGCCTGGTGGAGGGAAATAGCTAAAGGATGTTTGCAATATTTCATACTAGTAACTAGTGATGAGGCTGGGCTTGTTCGTCCCAAGCCTGCTCAAAACTCTGTTTCCCTACTGTGCAATATTGACGGTGGTCAAACATTTAAAAATGACTTTTGGAAAGATTTGACAGTTTAACATTTGAAAGTATGTGTTGGTTTTGCTTTGAAAGTTGGTACCTACCCATTTTTCAAAAGCAAAGGCAAAATGGACAAAGTAGAATGGGTGGCATGCAAATAAACAATATACCAAATGAAAATATGAATTAAAAGGGCTAAAAAGTGCAGCATGGATTTTGGATGTATTATGAGATGCTCAGGAAATTGTTATGATATCGTCAGCAGTTGTAATTGCTACTAATTACAGTGTATAAAATACAGTCTAAAGAATTAATAGTTTTTTGCCTCTCTAATGGTAGCTTGCAGGTCTTCCTTATGAGAGTCAGACTTTAAGTAGTTTTCAGTGTACTACTCTGCTGGCCTGCCCCTTTCACCTATCTTTTGCCATAATAACAAACAAAAAAAGCACGAATGGCACAACCACTTTTATGTTGTCTAGGATGTGGACATCAGAACGTGGCATCTACCTAAAGAAGTAGACCACTGAACAGTCCTAAATAGTGTTGGGTACACAGGCACGCATCCCAAACTGAACATTAGGAGGGCTTTTTGTACAATACATGCACTGTATGTAGTAGTTTATGCTGATAGGTGGGAAAACTCAGCTGCTTCATTGGCAGTATTGTTCCAAGCTAGGCTGTATAAGCAGTAAAGTATATGTCGCTGGATAACCTTTAATAACATGTTCTTGAATTGAGGAAATTCCAAAGTACATACCAAATTATATTTTTCTATAATTACTATTTCTAGCTCACAGGGCCTTGTCTTTGACTCTCAAGATACCCGCAATCCTTTTTGTGTCACTGTATTATTCCGATTTAGATTTTAGAATGTCTTCCATTTAAAAATGATCTAAAGCCAAACCTTTTTGTTGGAAAGATTGCTGAGAGCATATCAACTCCTTATGTTTTTCTTTTCCTCTGCTTTCTCTTTCCCCATTAGGGAAATCCATCCTCTCTTTGTCCTAATTACCATTGTTACAGAGACTGTAAGTGAGGGACAATTACATTTCACAGTTTGGAGTTGTCACTGGAAAAGGGAAGTCCTCTATTCTTTGTTACATTTGTCGCCCTGATGATGGGATCTGTGCGGTCCCGAAACGTCGCTATTTTAGACATGACAATTGACGATTGGTCCGATTAAATGGACATCAAAGAAATGTATTGAGTGCTGGTGATTTCTGCTTTCCACTGTTAGTTGCACTGTGCCATCCGTGATTGTCACTGCGAGCACCACTACAAGTACTTGGGCCGTGAGCGCTGCGAGGAGTGCAGAGGTACCCCCTGCAAGTTTCCCGAATGGAGAAAATAGTGAGTGACAGCTATAAGAGATTCCCCTTGCTATGGAGAGTATTCCTCTCACTTCCTGATATGTCTATTGAACAGGATGTGAAGAGAAATCTCCCCAAATGGACACCTGGTGTTTTCTCTGGATGCTTCACTTCTCTATCTGAAACCTATAAAGAAAAATGTTGGCTTTAGGTAAATTATAATAACATGGGGAAAACATACCGCTGATTTCTGGACACAGTTGTTTAGTTAAATGCATGTCTCATTGGGTTCAAATGATTTAAAGGAGAACTTATGAGGTGGGTGATTTCCACTCATCCCCATAGTTAGAGCCAAACTGTGACAAAGAAGCTGTCACAGGCCGGCTCTATCAATCGGGAAGTGAGCAGAAACATGCCACTGATCTGCTCGCTTCCCGTTAGTCTCCCTGCAGTAAGTGGTGCCTGTCAGTCATCGCTCCCCGCAGGGATTGCCCCTCTCCGATGCTTCAGCGCTGAGTGCAGAAACGGACGGGGGAGGGGCGGGCACAGCTGGCTCTGCCTCTAGATAGGCAGAGCCAGCTGTCACTCGCGCAGCTGGGTGGATCACCACAGTATATCGTGGGCAATAGATCTCGCTATATACTGAGCTTTGGGTCACGGGAGGAGACCCTAAAGAGAACTATGCAAGCCCTTGCAGTGGATCAGAAATGTGGAAGGCACTATCGAGATGAGACCAGGCAGATTATTGCATCTATTTTTTGCTGCATTGTTTGGCTTAGTTGACATTTAGTTCAGATTTATTTTTTTATCCACAACTATGTAAAAAAAAAAAGAATTCTGGTTCATATACACTGTAATTAGAAGGATTTGTGGTGTCAACAGTTCATATATTCGTTTGTTGTTTTTTCCATTGGATAAAGAGTACTGGTACCCTCTGCTGGTTGTTGGTAAGTACTACAGTTAATAAACAAGTTCCTTACTCATTCCCAATCACCAATATATAAATTTTTGTTCCTGGTATGAGTCAGTTTGAGAATATTTGTTATGGTGTTTAATGGAATAATTGGCAGTGAGAAACACCTACAGTGACGTTCCAAGTATAGCTTTTTTGTTTCTCTTTTAATTTACAGGTTATTTACTTTTGTTATTAACCACATTCGGTATAGAAGCTTTTCTTTTTTAGTGTAAGTTTCTTGACCTCAGTAAGTCTGTTTTAACTCAAAGCTTGGCTGTCCTAGCAAGGGTAATATTATGTTGTGTACTTGTGTTTTACCCTTGGTAATATGAATCGGGTTTGTCCACATTTGTTGTGTAAATGCTTGAGTTTTGTAATGCTCTGTTCCACTTTCTAAATATAGGCATAGAAAACGTTTTTAAATAATAAAGCTGTGGACCGTCATCATATTCTACATGACATCTGTAGTACGCCCTGTCCATCCACCCTCTCCCCCTTTTACAGCTGCCGGCAATTGCAAATGTAAATATGGCAGCTATTACAGCTGCTGTAATAAACAGGACCTTCTACAACACATTAGGGGGGATTTGTCGAAACAGGAGCAGACAGAGTATGGAGCAGTTGCCCATGGCAACCAATCAGCTTCTCTCTGTTCAGTTAATATTTGAAAATAAAAGATAGAAGCTGATTGGTTACTGTGCACAGTGTTTTATAAACACTATAGCTATAAGATGGAAAGATGCAAAGCACCAGTGATGCTTCTATTTGTTCGGTTTCATTCATCTGCAGATCAAGTAGATAAGCTATGATCTACATATGATGTCAGTTAGCCCTCATTCACACTGAGCATTTTGTAGCATGATTTCTGCATCAGGAAATTGTGCTTTCCTGCAGCAGGAATCCCTAATCTGGTGTTTACAAGCACCATTTACAAGCACAGGGAGAACAAGCAAACTCCATGCAGCTAGTGTCCTGACTGGTATATGAACCGGGGACCCCCAGTGCGGCAAGGCAGTGTAAATGTATTATTTGTTATCTTGGGTAATGACAAAGTTTTTCCAAATAAACTGGGCCATTGTAGAAATGTACAAATTGCTCTGGTCCATAGAAGTGTACAAAGGTGAGGGCTAAAGGTGGTTAAACAACCTGATTTTCAATGCTAGGTTCTCTTTAAAGAGGTTTTCCACATCTACAGCTAAGAATGCAGACATGTGCTAATGCATTAGCTAGGAGTGGCCAAATTACTGTGGAATTCAGGAGCCAGTCTGCCCAATCCAGGAGCCAGCAGGATTTTTTTTTTTAGGAGCCAGCTCCATTGACAACAATTAGAGAAAACCTCACAAGTTAGGTGCCAGATGTAATGTTTAGGGAGAATTGACAACCTGGTTCCTGGGATTTGTCCAGCCCTGCATTAGCTTTTGTGTTCTCTGAGAACACAAGTCTCTGACAACCACAGGCAGGACTCGCAGAGGCATGATGAGATCAAAAGCCTGTTCAACTTATACTGGATTCACAAAATAAATACACTTTGTACTAGAGTGAAACATGAGTATCCACATGGTGGCACTGTGTTCATCACAGTGTTGTAATACAAACAGTACTTCAGTACTAATAGTAGAAGTAAGAATTTATAATTTGCCTTTAATTCCAGACGTCCATAAATAACAACATGTACAATGGCAGAAAAATGACATAACCCTTTTCCGCTGTACTTAAGCAACTACACAGAGAAAAGACCTAAAATAACCCTGCTTTGGAATATGCGTCTGATGTTTCAGTTATAACCCTTGGGTTTTTATGTCTTCTTTAATGTGAGTTTTTTTATTCCATATTTTATTTATAAATGCTATTATTTTTAGCTTTCAAAGAATAATAAAATATAGTTGTTAGATAAGTAACGAAGCTTGGATAATTGGAGAAGAAAATAACAAAACAAAAAAAGCTTACAGAAACCTACAGAAGATCAGTGATCAGGTAAAGTTTAACTTCGGCATTATTATTAGGGAGGCACTGATACCAGTATCGGTGCCGATGTTGCGCATGGTCACGAGTACCTGTGAAAATGACCCGATACTAAACGCCGATACCAGCACTTGAAATTTTTAATTGCAGTTGGCTGCCGTAAAGCTTGCTGGGGGCCTCAAGGTGGCTACTTACACAGCGCTGGTCCGTCCATACATTTCCTTCCGCCCGCATAGCCCTTGTGAGCAACACTGCGTATGTTGCATCATATTATTCTGCAATGCTGTATAATTTATTGTTGGGATTTGTAGTCCTCTATAGCTGGTGGTATTGTGCATTGCTGTAAAATGTGTTGCTGGGATTTGTAGTCCTCTATAGCATGTGGTATTGTGCATTACTGTATAATGTATTGCTGGTATTTGTAGTCCTCTATAGCTGGTGGTATTCTGCATTGCTGTAAAATGTATTGCTGGGATTTGTAGTCCTCTATAGCTGGTGGTATTCTGCATTGCTGTAAAACTTATTGCTGGGATTTGTAGTCCTCCTATAGCTGGTGTTATTGTGCATTGCTGTAAAATGTGTTGCTGGGATTTGTAGTCCTCTATAGCATGTGGTATTGTGCATTGCTGTAAAATGTATTGCTGAGATTTGTAGTTGCTTTACAGCTTGAAGTCAGTGGCAGAACTACTAGGATTGCAGCTGCGACTGGGCCCTGCCGCTCCACCACTGTCCTAAAATCATTAGTCTGAATTGTTTGAGAAAACTGTCACACGACACTAAAAAAAGTTGTGGGTGATTGCTATCGGTGAGTACTTGAGGAGAAGTATCGGTACTCTTGTCTGTAAAAAATTGTATCGGTGCATCCATAATTAGTATACGAAATTACTATTAGTATAGAGTATAAGATTTGAGGGAATGGCAGAGATCGGTGTGAGATATTCAAGCACCTTGACTATTAACAAAAATGTATCTTATTTGTGTATCACTCGGCTGTAGATCTTCAAATCATCTCTGAATTGGTGACACTGTCCTTCCTTCTGGAGGGTGGCTACATTTGTTCCCCATGGTTCCTGTGTGTGTGTTGTAAAGTAGCCACTGCTCCAAGCTCACTCCTGTGATGGACAAATTAGCAAACTAAACATGAGATTGTAGTCCATCACGGAGCGATTTGTGAACCTACACCTGAGCGATTACACAAAAAAGGTACAAATAAGATAAATTTTTGTTAATAGTTAAGGTACCTGAATGCATTTTTAAGATTTAACTCCTGAGTTTAGTGTCACTTTAATAATCCATAAAACTTATTTAAAGGACCGATAAGCAATTCCTTTCTTATACTTTAAAAGGACGAATCTGGCATATGTGGAAGATGTGATCTGAGCATCAGGTGAGATTATCTTCTGCTATGACAGCCTGGCGTGAAGCTTTGCCAACCATTGATGGTGATAGTAGTTTATGTTGGATATAAGCGCAGTTATCGGCATCCAGTACTACAGCTTCAGAAAGCAAAACTGGGCACGTGTAATGTTTTTCCTTGGGGAAACTCCTACTCGTATAACACTGCTGCCAGTTTGAAAAAAAGTAGCTACAAGTTGATGATTGTAGAGATATTGAGATCAATGACATAATATGGTTAATATGGTTAGTGTTTTAATCACTTTAGCACTTCAGTTTGAAATAAAATGTTAGTATTTAGGAGTTTGCAGGGAGTATGATGGCACTGTAAACAGCAAAATCTTCTAGTGGGGACAAGTCGCCAAGAGGGGACTTCACCCATCTTTACATAGATTTCCCCTCATCTCTATGAAAGGAAGTGGAGGGAAATCGCTTGGGACACAGACAGCAAAAAATACAAAAATAAACTGACACATGCAAATTTATATATCAATATATCGCAGGCATTTTCAGATGGAGCTCAGTTCACTGTAATTATACATTTAAATATAGCTCTTCCCTTTTAAATGCTTTATTATGACTTTTCTGTGAGAGGAAAGAAGAAGTTGAAGGGGGAAGACCAGAAATAGGTACATGTAAATAGGACCCTGACCTAATACATAAGACAAGCATCATAACAACCTGGTGCACGTGGTGTTGATATGAGAAAGACTGCAGTGGCTCACCCTTAGCCCTCATTCACACGAGAAATGGCTGACCCGTACAGATCTGTGCAGCGTGCACGGCAGATCTGGCAGCTCCCGGGGAGGACATGTGCTGCGTGTGATTATACGCAGCAGCCTGTCCTTCTCTGTTGGAGTATGCGGCCATACGCCGCCCTACGCTCATCCGACCTGCACGTCTCTACGGGTGTCCCTGCTCGGGTGCAGACAGGATCCATCCTGTCGGTGTACGAGTATGGACACCCGCACGGACGTGCAGGTCAGGTGAGCGTAGGGCGGCGTACGGCCGCGTAGTCCCACAGAGAAGGACCGGCTGCTCCATACAAATCGCACGCAGCACCTGTCCTTCCCGGGAGCTGCCCGATACGGCCGTGCACGCTGCACAGATCTGTATGGGTCAGCCATTTCTCGTGTGAATGAGGGCATAGGCTGGATTCACACCTAAGCGAAGCTTATTCAGCGTGTTTTACGCGCGTCTTTTTTAATTATTATACAGGATTTATATAGCGCCAACAGTTTATGCAGCGCTTTACAATATAAGGAAGACATTACAATCGCAATACAATTCAAGACAAGATGGTAAGGAGGGCCCTGCCCTTGACGACTTACAATCTAAAAGGGAGGGGCAAGTGATACATGAGGAGGTAGCTGTGTGGGGATAAATTGTTTGAGAACGTGATGGTTGAGTGGTTAGGTTGAGGTGGGCTAGCCTTCCCTGAAGAGATGAGTCTTTAGGGAACACCTAAAGGCAGTCAAGGTGGGAGATAGACGAACAGGTTGGGGTAAAGAGTTCCAGAGGATGGGAGAGACTCTACAGAAGTCCTGGAGGCAAGCATGGGAGGAGTTGACAAGTGAGCTGGAAAGCAGGAGGTCTTGGGATGAGCGGAGCGGACGGTTAGGGTGATACTTTGAGACAAGGTTTGAGATACAGACGGGGGCAGAGTTGTGGATGGCTTTGTAAGTCATTATTAATATTTTGATTTTTATCCTTTGGTCGAGTGGAAGCCAGTGTAGCCAGTGTTTTAAAACCGTTTTACTTGCGCACATTTTTGTGAGCAGATCTTGGCACATTTATGTAAATAAGCAAAACTTATGCAATGCAACACACATTTTTGAAGCGTTTTCTATTGAGTCTATAGGACAAAGCACACTAAAATCAGCCCCAATGTAGCTCATGTAGTATTTAGTACGACAGGCGTATTTCTGTGTGCACTTTGGTCATTCCTAGTGTTGAGCTGTTTCTCGCACTGATTTACAAGTGACAAATAGCTTAGGTGAGACTGAGTCTCGGAGAGTAATTGTATAGAGATGTTACCAGCACACCAAAATCCTCTTAGGATAGCAAAGTGTGAATTTATTGAAATTCCTTGTCATATAAACAAGCGCTTTCGGGTGCCGCACAGGGTCCCTTCATCAGGCTTAGCATTGCTAAGCCTGATGAAGGGACCCTGTGCGGCCCCGAAATCGCTTGTTTATATGACAAGGAATTTCAATAAATGAATATTGTGCTATTCTAAGGATTTTGGTGTACTAGTGACATCTCTATAAAATTGCTGATACTTGTGGCATCATATGCAGTCACAGTGAGCCCCCCCACCCCCACTGCAAGGGACCTTTTGGTAAGGAGTGCGACAAGGAAAAGTATTTGAGTCTTGGAGAGTATCTCACCAAGAATGGAGCTCCTTTGGCAGGGGACGTCTGAAATATTTGATTTGTATTTTATTTGATGTGAGCAGACCTGAATAGCAGAAGCTCAAAAGCACGCATAACATACACAGCTGAATCAGTCTGAGGAGGAACCTACCTCCTCCACTCTGCACATACAGTTAGACTGAGATCAATGGAAACTAAAGAGCTAGTGCTGGACTTTCTCTTAAGCAGAGCACTTTACCTAAGAGCTAACACCACAAGATGTCCTTTATTATCTCTTTTAGTCCGAAAGCTGCCAACTACTGTTGCACTGTCTAGTGAAACTGCCTTAATGGTGAGTAAGGTCACTGTCATTGGATGGGGTGTAGCAGTTGCTAGGGGTTAGGTGTTAGTGGGAGAAGGTTTCAATTATTATGGTTTTTTTTTAATATATAGATTATTTATATTATTATTTTATCCACGAACTGATGTTTTATCTTTTTCTTTTTTTTTTCAATTAAAGCCTTATTTTAATAGGAAAGCCCAACACTAGTTCTGCACTTGTTAACAACTCCTGCATATAGATAATATTGAAAATCCACCCTCTGCTGCAAGTAAGGTGAAAGAGGAGGGTCCCTTCTTTCACTCAATTGACTCATTCAGTTGTCTGTCATAGAATATGCTTCTATTCCTATTTGGGGCGATTTATAAGGGAGAGTGGATACCATCATCCACTTTCCAGTATACACCACCATAATTCTTTATACTGTTGCCTGCGTTTTGTAGTGCAGCAGAGAGAACTACATGTTTTGTAGTGAGATTTGTGAATGCCCTTTCAATTGATAGGGGCCCTAAAACTGATAAATCACTAAGCACATTGCTATGCTTTATGAAATGTCACTTTTTTTCTTTTCTTTTAAGCAGTGGTATAGCTGTAATACAGGCTATTGTCAGGATTGTAATATATCAACTTTCTGAACTTTCTGGAACAATTCTCACTCTCCATGCTGGCTGCAGTTAGTAAATTTTGAAATATATTTAAAATATTCCTGAACAATTTATATAAAAAGACAGGCAAAACACTAACATTTATTTGACTTGTTTGCTACGGAGGTACTAAGATAACACATTTGAAATCTAATGAATAGCCCAAGCTACAATCCACAGTGTGATTTCAGTCACTCTCCAATATTTACCTAGTGTATGGAAATCTCACTGTACAATTAGGTCATTTCCTACATCCTGTGTATATGTTTGCCTTAGCCCTGCTGAGCCATTACTATTGTTTTGCTGGAAACCTTCACATCCATTTATAGTGATTTTTTTTTTAGGATGTCCTTTAATGTACAGCATCTATAAGCTACAATAGTGAAAGAAGTACAGGGCATATGAAAAAAAAAACAGATTGATGCTTAGCTGAGGTAATGGAGTTTTGTGTAAAGGTATTGTTCAAGCAGCAAAATATATTTATTATGGCAACAAAAATTTTGTAAGTAAGGAACGCTGCAGAAAACGTCCAGAATGCTGACAATTCCATCTTAAATCTATTTGGAAAAGTAACAGCTGGAATTTTGGCCCCTGCATATGCTCAAGTCATTTTGAGAATACAGAGTTGTTTTTCAGTGGTGCCAGTGAAGGAAGATCTACAAATCTATGGCCAGCATTATGCCTCATGCGTATGGGCATAAAAAAAATAATAAAATGCTGCTTTTTGTGGCTTTTTATTTGTTCATTTATTTATTTTTGTACCTTTTTGAATGCAGCTCTATTTCATCCAGTGTGTCCATGCACGTTGTAGCGTTTAGATCTATATTTTAGAACCGCATTTAACAGCATAAAGAATGTCCCAAACCTGTGTCCAGAGAGGATCTTACTGGCATAATTTACGTGCATATGTGGCTAGAATAGATGAATATTCTAACTAATAAAATTAGTTTGTATGCATACCCCTCAAAATGCCATGTTTGTACACGTGAATAATTATGCACCAAAATGCACCAAATATGCCACAGTTTATGTATGCAACAGATACATATACTGTGTGCAACACATACATATGCAGAGCAGGTTCCTGACATTGCTTCTCTAGTTCAATCTATGCTGCTGAAGGATTTAGAGTTTTTAAAGAAAATGTCATTATCAAGTTCTATGTATGGCTGCAGCAAAGCTTCCTGTACTCTCAATACTAGGGGTGCACCTATAGATAAGATTACAAACAGGATCTGTGCTGCTATGGAACAACAAACCCCTAAGCTGCCATGCTAAAAAACTGTATATAACACCTAAAAAACGTGAATTATGCCTCATCAGTTTGGAAACTCTTGATGGCTCAGAACAACTTTTTTTTTTTGTTTGTTTTTTTTTGTTTGTTTTTTTTTATTATTTAGAATTGCACTTGTTTGTAGCAAAAAAGAAAAAGTTCACCAGCAGATAGAATTATAATTCTGGGATAATAAAAGAAAACACAGAAAATGTCTGAAACACAGGGGCATACATCCTGGACATAGGGGGCTGCTATCCCGGACTCGGGTCTAGCACCCCTTGATCCATTACACGCTGACAGATCTCATTGCTACAGTTACAGATCGCTTTGATGCATGGTGACATCTCGCACCAATGCACTATGACACGAGGCATCGGGAGTGACTAGCATCCCTGGCACAAGGGACCGGCACTTTGTTCACAGGGGACTCGAACGAAGTTGGAGGAGACTAGCACCCTGGACACAGCGGACTGGAAGAACCCTAGGGACAGGGGACTGAAACCACAGGCACCGAGAACGGGTAACAGGAAAGGGTGATGAGGGGGGACTGGAACCCTGGGCACAAGGGAATAGTACCCCTTACACAGGATACTGGCATCCTGGGCACAGGGGACTGATACCCCAGTCACTAAAAACTGGCAATCCAGACACTGGGTACTGTTACCCTTGACAAAAGGGGACTGTTACCCCCAGGCACTGGAGACTGGCACCCTGGGTACAGGAGACTGGAACCCCGGATATAGGAAAATGACACCATAGGCACAGGACTGAATCCCTTGGCACAGGGGACTGGCATGGTCACAGGGGAGTGGCCTTCCTGGGCAAAGGGGACTGTTACTATTTGGTGCAATTTTTGTTTTTACTTTTTTCATCCTTTTTGTTCTATCTCCGTTCTGCTGATTAGGGATGAGCAAATCATCCTGGGTTCAGTTTGCAAATACTTCTGCCAATCTTTCCGGTAGTTTGTGAACCACACTGAAGTCTATGGGAGAGGGGAGTTGAATCTTCTTATTCCATTCTGTCCATTGTGGGGCTGATGAGCAAGCTATTGCCAAAGAAAAGGCCTAGGAAGCCGGCCATTGCCATGGAGGACTTGCACCAAGGCTAAACTAAAAAAGACAAAAATCCCTATTCCACCCTACACTGTTAGCTCTCCCTAACAGCTCCAAAACACACTGACCATATGGCTGCTGTGAGCCCCCCATCCTTTTATAGAGAGGGGCCTGGGTTATCCATTCCTCCATGCTGACCATCCTACGAATCTGCAAACTGTTCAGCCAAATATATGTGATTTGTGAAAACCTATGGCAGCAGCAAACCCCAAACCTCATTCCTAATGTGCTCCTCCAGTGGCTCTTTTCCATGCAGTCCAATGATGGATGATTGCCATTTTTTAGGGAAGGTTTCCTGATAGGGACAACAGTGCGTTACCAAGTCCTGAGTCCAGTGCTCCATTGGGGGTTACCAAGGGGTCCCGGCTGTAGAAAGGATGAGAACCACTAACCTAAGACATGATGATGTCAGCAGTCTTTAGATCACCGAAGCTCAAGGGAGGGACTGAGGATCGGGTAGGTAAAACGGCTTTATTTGAGTCCCCTGGACTAAACCAGCACATAGCCCTTGCAGTGAAGGAGAAGCCCCACTGCAAGGATAAGATTTTCTTTTTTGGGGGGGGGGGGGGGGGGGGTGGGGGGGT
>NW_017306286.1:2995178-3016090 GCF_000935625.1 Nanorana parkeri
ATGTTGTTTTTTTTGGGGGGGGGGGGGGGGGGGTTTCTGGAGTTTTTCTATCTTCACTAACCCACACACTTCCACAGTATCCTTTGCATGTCACAATGTGGGAGAGGATCTGATAGTATTTGTACTTCCTTAGCAACATCCTTTTATACACTTTTATTCATATGCATATTCTCATATTTTCTTTTAGTTGTATCATAATAATTTTCATACTGGAAGAAATCTAGCTGATGAAAAAATGTTTTCTTCCTGGAATTAAACTTGTCTAAGACTTGGTTGAAAGCCATAATAAAAACAGGATGGCTTCTTTGCACAGTCTCTTGGGTATCTGCTAATCAATGACTAACAACTGTAGTGTGGCTACCTACTTTGCACTTTTTCTGCACTTCCTTCCTGGTTTAAAAATGCACACTAGAAGCGGTGTGTTTTGTTTTCTCACTTGTTCTTGTATTCCACTAAAACAATTTGACAGCGGAGGGGGAGGAGGTTTAAAGGGGCTCTTGACATGCGCAACCAGTAGTGAAATAGCATTGTTTTCTATAAATGAGTATGTACTATATGATGTACCCTTCCTGGTCTCTTAGCTGTATTCTTTGACCTTTGCTGTCAAGGTTTTATAGACATCTGCTATTGCCATTAGGGATTAGTGACTGGATGGACAGAGAGCCAAGGGACGTATGCTCCCACTGACAAAAATAAAGAGGGCTAACATGCACTGAATGTACTTTTGTTTTTGCATTGGCTACCAGCATTTTAGATAAAAAAATCTTCCAGTAATTGCCACAGTTAAGCATGCCAGACATTTGGCAATTTCTTTGAAGGCTGACTGTATGGCTTACTCATCCCAGATGATCATGATTTTGCTATATTAGTAATACATAAAGTAAGCAGTTTCTTCTGCACATCACAGATGCAATTTCTTAGGTCAGTGGTCTGATAGATAGCGAGGTGTGTCACATGACCCGCTTGTCTCCAGCATGTTGCCTTGCTGCTGAAAGAGGAAGTATCTGAGCTGTGCTGGAGAATCTGTAAATTATAGATGTTACATCGAGAAGTTCTGTAGCTTGTAGCACAATGACCTGCCCTGTCTAGTACATTAAGATCATGGACTATTACTACCTTCCGCAAGTTTTCAAATGCTTCCAGACCTCCTGGGTAAGATGGATGGCTAACATGGTGCTCTGTTTTTTTATGCTTGGCTCTTTTAATTGGCTTTAGTCAGACCAAATCATTTGTAATATACAGTGTATTAAGATAATTTAATAAATGTGACTTTTTCTGGGAAATGCATAGCTAATGTATTGCAGTTTGTTGTCATATCACTTTAAATGATTGTGATGGATGTTGTTTGGGAAAGCTAATTATTTTGGAGTGCATGACTTTTGCTTCAAAGTAAACATGTTAAAAATGAAAACGCTGTATACCCCCACTAGTGTAAAGCAGGCTCCTTCTGGCACCATGATTTCCACCTTCCCATCCGGTGTATTTAACCCCCTGAAGACCCTTGGCTGTTTTCATCTATGGGGCAACACTACCCTTGATGTCTTACAGTTCATGGCTGGGCTGCCAGTCGCCAGGCATTTATATAAGGCTGGCAATTTACGCAGCACTTTACATAGAGCACATTCACATCAGTCCCTGCCCTCAAGGAGCTTACAATCCAAGCTCCCTATTTTGCATGCATTCATACAAGGGCCAATTTAGACAGGAGCTAATTAACCTACCAGCATGTCTTTGGAGTGTGGGAAGAATCCGCAGTACCCAGAGAAAACCCACCCAAACACAGGGAGAACATTCAAACTCCTTGCAAATAGTAATCTGGCCGGGACATAGGGGGTGTGCCTGGCACTGTGAAGGTACCAACCACCAGGGTATAGTAGGTATTTGTGGAGATTTTACCTGGGTTTAAGGCAGCAGGCAGAAGTGTAAGTTAAGATGCCACTATTCTCAGGAAAAGTTTTTGCACAGTGGGGTGTTACTTTGCTGTTCTCTCTGTATTCTGATTATTGATATCAAATCTTTTTCTAGATCATTTTAATTTAATTACTGTTCATTTTTGTCAAAAGTATAAGCTTAGGGTTGTTCCAGAGTTAGCACTCGGTCTAGGGTAATGTAATAGGGTAGTGTTTATATCTATGCAGTTGAGTAAATTGTGGTAGACAGATGTGAAGTCAGTGAATAGCATGACATTTTGAAGACAAATAATCTTTTGCATGTCCACAAGGGAGCTTGAGAAGTGTCCCCTGGGGTAGATGAGGGACAGACAGCATCAGTCAGACATGAAGGGAAGTGCAGGATAGCATGCCATCTTTGGTACAATTACAGGGAGTTTTAATTACAGGTTACCCTGTTTAATTAGATAAACCACTGAATTTCTGTATTGTGATGATTGATCTCTGTGCACAAAGAAAAGGATAATTAAAGCTTAAATGAAAGAATATTCAAGCTTAAATGAAAGAATATGACAAGTAGACTCCGGGGGAATTCTATTAAATTGTATTGCAGATGCATTACAATGTAAAGCATTTAAAGAAGAACTCTTGACAAATAAAATCCTAACCCATGCAATGGGGCTGCCCTCGCACTGCAGGGTTAAGTGCTCGTTTTGTCTAGGGAGCTAAAATAACTCACTCGAACCATGATCCTGTCTGACTCCTAGGCTGGTCCCTTCAGCCTGTTCTCACTTCAGCTTCAGCAATGGAATGTCCCTTGGCATCCTCATGTCCTATACGCTGTATAGGATGTGATGACTCACTAGACCTTAGAGACCTTAGATGGCTGGAGCAAATCTGAAGGGACTGGACTAACCGCTAGCCAGAATTGTGGTTCGGGTGAGTATAACTGTTATTTTAGCTCCCTAGACAAACTGAGCACTTAACCCTTGCAATGTGGGGTAGGGTTAAAATGTTATTTGGTCAGAGTTCTTCTGTAAGTGCAACTCCAGCAAAACGGCATTTGTAATTCTTTATCAGCCACCACTATATAGTCAGGGGATAACAAATATATTCATAGTTACATAAGTTTGTCAGGCTGAAAAAAGTCACATGTACATCGAGTTCAACCTATAGAGATCTGAAAAAAAAAAAGAAAAGCCTAAACGGAACGCTATGCCCCCAATTACCCCCTGTTGATTCATAGATCACACACTCCCCACTAGCCCCCTCTACTGATGTTAGACTGACAGCGTTGTACAAGACAAAAGAGCCTTAATAGCTCAAAGTATTAGCACCCCATTCTAAACCTCATTTCTGTTGTGTAAAAGATTATTAAAAGCTAAAGGTGTTTTGCATTTCTAAGCGTGGGGCTCTTCTTTATGCACAGGCATATGGCAGAAAGACTCTTAAATCAGGCTGCTCATTAAGTATACATTTTCACTGAATCATTGTTTTCTTTTTGCACCATGTCAAATTGAATGACATACTATTGCTGTAGGCAAATCAGCCCCCCTTCCCCAGCCAGGAGAGACAAATCTCAGCAATGCAAGCTCAGTAATGCAGGCACTGTTGTTTTTCTGAATTCTGCACTTATGGTGTTTACGCTAAAACAGCCCAGGATGCATGAGAAGCAGAGAACTCCCCTTTCTACCATACTCTGTATATACCTTGATGTAAGCCTTGGAACAGTGTCAACCTTCCCCTACTAAATCTCCATGTAGCAAAAACAGTTTGGGATGGGTCACCACATTGTTTGGCTTAAAGTGACACTAAACTCAGGAGTTAAAGTGAACCTTTACCCATATCTTTAAAATGACAACAAACACACCTTTAGAAATGTTTAGTAATGTCAATCTACAAATGCACACCTCCTAGATAATTGCTGGCTTTGTATTCTTTGCATACCTTGTTTCTCTTTTCTTCCCCAGTCTTCTGGCAAGTGCCATGTTTACTAAGGGCAGGTTACTAGCTCTCCTATTACTTCCGGGATTACTGGCACATGTGATTAGGATATGTGACCATGCACATAATCTAAGCGGAGGGAAATGCCTTTCCCTGAGATCTGGTGAGATCACAGATGAGATTTCCCAGCAATGCTCTGCTGAGATTTCCCAGCAATGCTCTGCTGATGACAAGGCAATCCCAGTGTGCATTGCTGTGCCAAACTGAAGTCATTTTGCCCTTTCAAAGAAGGAAGTGAATGCTCTGCAAGTGTTTTACAATCACAGCATTTTACACCTGACATGTCTGTTGTTATTAATCATCATACATAGAGGGATGCATTGGTAGAATTTGAGTGTCAAGGTTTTAATCTTAAAAATGCATTCAAGAACCCTATTAACTAAAATGTAGCTTATTTCTGCATCACTGAGCTGTAGATCCTGAAATCATCTCTGAATTGGTGCTAACACTGTCCTTCCTTCTGGAGGGTGGTTAGTTTTGTTCCCCATGGTCCCTGTGTGTGTTGTAAAGTAGCCACCGCTCCAAACTCACTCCTGGGACTCGATACAAATTAGTAAACTAAACGTGAGAGTGTAGTCTATCACAGGAGTGAGCTTGGAGCGGTGACTACTTTACAACACACTCAGGGACCATGGGGAAGAAAATTAGCCACCCTCCAGAAGGAAGGACGGTGTCCGAGCCAATTCAGAGATGATTTGAGAATCTATAGCCGAGTAATTTACAAATCATTACATTTTTGTTAATTGATAAGGTACTTGAATGCATTTTTAAGATTTAACTGTTGAGTTTAGTGTTAACTTAAAATCTAGTTTGGTATCTTATGACTACTGCCAAGTAGCAAAACCAAGGGGAATCTTTTTCCAGCTTTCTCAGCGTTCTGATATGATTAGGCTACTGAACCCTCCTTCATTTACCAAAAACTGTGTTACTTTAATGTGCATATATGGCTACACTTTTTTTCTTTCTTTCCATTGAGGGACACGGGGAATGTTCTTAAACAGTTGGGTTGTATTGCCACCTACAAGGTTTTGAAACAAAAAAACTTAAGCCAGCCCCCATATAACTGCCTCCAGCCATCATGCTTCAGTTTGTGCTAGTGTCCTATGAGATTGGACACCTTTTCCTCAGTTTTGAATGTCTTCACTATATTTTTGCTAACGCCTTTGACGTTAAGGGTTAGGCCTCTGACTGTTGACCAGTTGATATTTTCTCTGGATTTCTTCTGTCTGTCGAAGTTTCCTTTCCCTGAAATCAAGGGTTAGGTATGCAAGGCTTAAGCTTTTCCTCCAGTTGTTCAAATGTTGTTCTTTGCTAGTGGGCATTGCATGTCCAAATTTTCCCTGATGGATATGTTTTTTCTCTGGGACTTGGCCCAGTTAACTTTTCTTTTGTTGACCACTACTATTTGTTTAGTTTTCTCCTGTTCAGGTAGTGTGCTGCACCACCTGTGTTTTGATAGATGGTTGGTTGAACCGCCAATTCGCTGTTTGAAGTCCATTGATCCTTTTAGGTAGCATTTTCCCCCCCTTATTAGTGGCTCGGTGTCCTGGTCTTGAGCATCAGCGTGAGCCTTGGTGCCCTCCCATTGGTCATTGCAATTTCCACATGCTTTGTTTTTTATTTTTACCTTACATTTTTATTGAAAAAGAATATAAAACACGATATACAGATATCCATTACAACTTAAAGTCAACAAGCAATTAGAAAGAATGGGGAAAAAAGGAGCATCAAAGCACATCACGTATACAGGCCGCTGTTTCAGAACTAATATTTGTGTCCCTCAGTGAACTTCAAGAAACCAGAGTTTTGTACATGCCGTGAAACCAAATTTTTGGGGATACATTAGGGAAGGGTTAGAACCCCATGTGAGATTTGTATTGCTTTATTTTTGTCCCCGCTTGAAGATTTAACCTCTGTTTGTCTTTGTGAAAATTGCTATTAGGTCACAAAGGGATAGGAAATCCAACATTTTGAACATTTGTCAACCAGAACATTTAGTGAAGGAAAATCTTGAAGGAAATGGTGGCATCTGTTCCAGCTGTCTAAGAGGGGAATTCCCTCACTTTAGAGATTTGTGTTCACCTACTATTGCATCACTGAGACAGCAAGTGAAGGAATTCCCCCCAATGTGATTGAGCAGCACAAAATAACCTGAAAGCAGTTTCAACTCTTCCCTTCTCTATCCAAAACTGAAACAAAATTGGCTTTACATACACTTTAAGTTCTAAATTTTTATAATTGCTGTAGCACAAGTGTTCAATGTTTGGCATAAGTGTGTACTACCACTCTTGTTCTATTGTGCTGAAACTTCAGTTGTACAATATAAACTACAGTGCTGACAGCTGTCATCTATAACATTTCATTTATCTTACTGTTAACGTAAAGCCGGTTTGTCTGAATTAGTTGCATTTTTTATAAAAAATTACTTGCGGCTTTTCCCCTCCGTAAAATATGTGCCAGTTTCGGTGCGTCTCCTAAAAATATCCAACTCAAGTTAGGTGACAAAAATGTGTAAAAGTGCCCTGGCTCATATGCCTTGAAAACAAGGGTGGGCTAAGAGATTAACAGGGTGTTGTTCCCTCTGCAGCTTCTGATAAGGACCATTTCACTAGGTCATGTTTTAACCATCACATTCCTTAGGACATAGACAAGTTCAGGCATCCTGTTCCCTTCCTAGATCTTGATTTGAGTCTCAATATTACCGAGCTTGGACTGTCTCCACCCGCTAAAACTATTCTGTAACTATAATACCGTTTGTTATACATATCCTTACAGACATTCATAAAATACTTCCCAAGGGGTCAGTATAAGGAGGTCATTTTAAGTAAGCACTTTTGTAGTCGAGCCAATTTATTTTCTTCCACATACGGCACTCCACTTGTTCAGCAATGTAAACACGACCATGGATATGTAAACTGTGTAGTGTTACCTATTCAGAACTTGACCCGCTTGACTAACATGACGGATTTATATTTAATAAACATTTGCAGCTGCTTAAAATTTTATAGGAAACATTTGCATAATATAGTTTACCACATTCAAAATGTAGATCCATTGACGGTAACCATAAGGACCACTAGGTGGCACAAATTGCTAAGAAGCAGTGCTTTATTAAACTGCTTGCAATACCAAAAGGCAACTCTTCTTTTATAGAACTATACATTTTAATATCTATTTCCATTGAATTAGTGAATAGAGCACATGACATTTATGTTAACTATGATTCATCACATGTGACTAATGTACAAACATTATTACATTTAATATTGTTATACACTGAATCAAGAGAATATGATTCAAGTTGTACATAATATGATCGGCAGAAGTCTACAACATGTATGCAGGACCAAAACTGGCACTTGGGTTTATGCAGCTGAAGAAAATGGCAACTTGGTGATACTGTAAATTAAACCTGTACTTAAAACTACTATCAGCGTACTGCTAGTTGTGCATTGTAAGAAGGATCAGTAAAGTACAACCATTGTATAGCACTACATAGTGATGCATGTAATGTATGGCTGCCCTGATGATATACTGTGTCATTAGAGATACAAAGGTAAAATACACACATGTTGCTTAGATCATTGACATCAGTTTGGTTTCTTTAATATGTATATTTAAAAAATTGTATATTAATGCATATGGGTAATGGCAGCGCAAGTGTGTTTTACATTTATCCACGTGCGTCAAAGCATGCACTTTTGTACACGTTTGACGCACATTCGCAATACGCCATGATGTGAACAGGGCATTACAGATTTCTCTATCCACGCTTAACAGCATGGATGAAAGAATCCCACACTGATTGATTGGCTTTAATCACCATTGGAATAAAGATTTTCCAACCGGCTCCTGGGTGCTGGGCAGAAGGGTGCTGACTGCGGCATCCGCTTTGTAAATTTCGGTCGGTTCATTAAGAACCAGCCAAAATGTGCATATTGTATACTCTACTTTGTACTTACATTTGCTGCAATCCTCTGCCGCTCATTCAGCCCTAACCCTGTGTAAGCTCTATGTTGAATGGTGTTGACGGTTACAAAGATTTGATAATGCCACCTACTCTCATGTGACAGTGTGGTTGGCAGCTTCGGGTTGAAGCACACACCGTAGGAGGAGGTAATCTGCTCCCCTATTCATGAAATAGGAACAGGGATTTAGTGATGACTCTAAATCATAACACGCATGCATGTAAAATATCTTCAAGCAGAGCATTAATAACACAGAGCAAGCTACTGACTCAGGATAAGTAGTGCAAAATGACCCCCAGAGTTTCAGCTTGGAGTCTGAGTTGAAACAAGGAGAGCAGCATACCCTAGTTGTTTAGCAAGCATCACTCAGTGCAGCTGGAAGGTTATCACATTTTGCAGCTATTAACTTACAGGAACATGTTGTCTACTTTCTGTCTCACTTAGTCATATCTATGTCATCAAGCCCAATTACATTTAATAGTTCGTGCATTTTCTGGAGTTAAATGAGGGTCACACATTTCTTAAAATTATGTCATTTACTTTCTTCTTTCTGCTTTAGCTGTCACAAAATGGATATAAATTGTTTCTTTGTCTTGTGTTGTTAGTTGGATCACTATATTTTATTTATGGGCAATGCTACTCTGGAAATAAATACAGTTCTGGAATATAAAGCAAAACAGATGTAACTAAAGCTTTCAAATGCAAGAGTAGCAATAATGTTTGTTGTGCAGCACCAATCTGTACAGAAATGAGAACCTAGAGAGGAATATAAGGTTTGGTGAATGTGTGGCTAAGTATCAGTAGATGAAGTGCTAGTGTATACGAGTAAGCAGATGCAGAACTTCATCTTTTAGAGAAATTTCCAATTTCAGGTTAAATTACATTTTCACAAAATCAGCCTACAATTCTGCTTTTCTCCTGCTATAGAAGCCAGAGAATGACAGCTGAATGCAGGAAGTGATGTAGTATACATCACTTCCTGGATTCAGAGAATGGGGGAGAGATCAGAGGGAGATCCCGCCACATAGCGGTGCACACAAGCGGGGGCAGGCTCGTGCCCGCCACCTAGCGGTGCACACAAGCGGGGCAAGCAAGGACGTCTAAAAACGCTTGCTGACTTTTAAGAAGCTCCCAGCCCCTGTTTAATTACAAAGGCCGGCCGGGAAGTGGTTAAGAAAGACATTACGGAAGTGTGGATACGATCTTACTGACCCCAAGTCAGCACTTGAATGATAGATTGTGTGCCTGCTCATCTTTAGGCCGATTGGGAGGACTCTGAGAGATAGGAGGGACTCCGCAAATACCCACTGCTTATTTATTACAGGTATTTATATAGCGCTGACAATTTAAACAGCACTTTACATACTGCACATTCACATCAGTCCCTTCCCTCAAGGAGCTTACAATCTAAGGTCCCTATCGCACACACATACAGGGCCAGTTTTAGACAGGAGCCAACTAACCTTCCAGCATGTCTTTAGATTGTGGGAGAAACCCGGAGTACCCGGAGGAAACCAACGCAAGCACATTTCCTGACCAGAATTCAGGCCAGGGACATCAGTACTGCAAGGCAGAAGTTCTAACCACTAAGCCATTGTACTGCCCCGCTCAGGGGTATAGCAATAATTGTTGGACAAGGTTTTCTAACCTCTGTGATCACCACTCTCCCACGTGATTAGCCTTGGCTAGCATTTTCTGCTGGTGCTCTAATAAATCTATGGGCACCTCAGAATGTTTTTGGTGGAAATTGCAGTATATAATAGATTAATGGCCAACAGTCCAGAGTTGTAGTTTATTTATGAAGTTCATGGAACTCTAAAGCTGGCCATACACATAGATTTTCTATGGTCAGATGGAAAAAATGTAACCGATTCCTCCATCTACGCAAAACTGCGTGGATGGAGGAATCTCCCACTGGGCCAAGCTTCCGTATCTTGCTAGTCGGCCTTGCTGGCTATCAAAATACCTAAGCAATGCCTGCATCCAATCAGATTGCTCAGGTATTTTGAGAGCCAGCGGGGCCGACTAGCAAGATACTGAAGCTTGGCCCAGTGGGCGATTCCTCCATCCACACAGTTTAGCGTAGATGGAGGAATCTGTTGCACTTTTTCCATCGGACCATAGAAAATCTGCAGATAATCTATAGGTGTATGGCCAGCTTCAGGTAGATCCAATTTACTTCAAGGTGATGTGACCTATAAATTGTTGAATATTGTTTGACATTTGCTAGATTGTTAGTTCCTATTATAACAGTATAGTTATTTCATTTTTGTGCAACACTTTTCTTATTTTAGAGTACCGTAAGTAAGATTACATTTGTACAAAGCAGTCTCATGTAAACTAAATCAAATGAAATATTTCCTACAAGCATGTTTTTCAAACATGTATTTCTTTTAAATATTTGCATTCTTATGGACCAGTGATCTAGTTTTGTTCAGGGACACAATAGTTCATGGTACTGGAAATCATGTGGCAATGCAGGGGTTACTGGCGGTTCATATCCTCATGTAAGTGTACCTCTGAGAAATGTAGCTCAGAGGAGAGGAATCTGTCTGTTCTGAGGGAACGCCTTGCTTATGTGTATGCTTGAATGGAATTTGTAATGTATCAAGTAAAGGACAAGTCAAGGCAGGTTCTAGTGAAGGAGAGATAGGACAATTTCATACCAGTGACTCCATTACTGTTAAACATTCCATGGTCACTATATACTGCTGGGTGTTTAACAGAAATAAAGATCATCAAAGCAGCCAGAGTCCTGGAGATTGGCACGTCTGTGTGTAACGTTTGCCCCATTCAGAGCTGTACAGTAACAAAAAATACAATACTAGATCCTAAGCAAAACTGGATTCTATTGTGATAAATAGACATCATCATTATTGAAAAACAAGGTTTATTGTATCCTGGAAATGTTTTTTATTTAGGCTAATTAAATCCTTGGTAAAAAGTATAAGGATGTTCGGACCCACTTCAGAGGTATGTAAGCAAGGCCACAGGCAGAGTGTATTTTTTAAGGTCTCTGAAGGTGAATCCAAATTTCCGTGATTATCACTGGGGTTATGTTATTCCTTATAAAACAGATTGATGGAGCGACATACCTGGGTGGATTCTCTGGTAAAATTAGTCTACTGGCAATAGAAAAGGTCACATTCCTCTGAATGTTCAGGCCTTTATCAGGCAGATAATCTCCCACAAGTAGTTTTTAATCAAAGTGGGACCAACTGAACTTCATTAGTACACAAAATGAAATCTACCCTAAATTGGGACAGCTGTAGGTGTTGACTATATGTAGTAGAACTTGTAAACATTGTTGCCTTCCATTTCTCTCCGTATCACTATGATTGTACTGTCTGGTGTCTCACATTGATTACTTTATACACTGAGTGGCCACATTATCATGACCACCTGACGTTTGTAGGCAAATTAGCTATAATTTCGTGCTGAAGTTGCTAGAGGGCCAGACCATTATAAATAGGGAAGCAGGTTGTTTACCACAACAGTAGAAGTGTTTTTTTTTCTGAAGATATGGGTAAACAATGCGATTTAACAGCCTTTGAACGTGGGATGATTGTTGGTGCTCGGAGCCATGGAGCGAGTATCAGCAAAACAGCAGAATCCGTGAAATGTTCAAGAGCAGCTGTTGTTAAAGTGTTTAAAGACTGGACTGTCAGCGGAAAATCTGGGTCTGAACGTGCGAATTGTGGCCGTCTGCGACTAGTCAATGTTAGGGCAGAACGGAGAGTGGCAAGACTGGTACAAGACAACAGAAGGGCAACAGTGCAGTGTCAGATTCCTCGCATCACCTTTCAACATCTCGTGGAGTCACTAGGCGGCCCAACAAAGTCATCTTGTGGAGTCATCTCGTGGCCCAACGAAATACTGATGGGGTGGTCATAATAATCTGGCCACTCAGTGTATATACATTCAATACAGTTCAGCTGACGGTGCTGAGTGAGGTCTCCTCAAGCCTGACACAGTTGTGAGTCACTCTGTCACTGGGTGGGTGAAGATGAACAGACTCATACATACAATAATGTTGACTGTTGAAGTCAGTGTCTGACCTCGCAAGCTTACAAATGTTTGTATATATCTGTACCGCTAATAATAATAAAAATATATCCTAGTATCTGCCTTTTTAAACCCCACATAAATTTGCCAGCACAGCTTGTGTGAGATGGGACTAACCATGGACTGGTCATTGGGAACTTGTAATATTTCTATATCACTTTTTGACCTCATGTTCTACCCACTTTCTTTGGCAGGGTTTCTGCCTCGTATACATTTTCTAGCCATGCTTGTCAGTGTTGGGGCTGACAGTGAATTTGGTTTGCTCTCTTCTTGTCTCATGTCAGGAGTGACGGCCAAATGCAAATTGCAGCTGGTGCCCGAGATGTTGGTTGGCACTAGGAAGCTGCAGCAGGAGAAGCCATTCAAATAGCATCTGGCAACACTTATAGTGTAGTATAGGCTTGTAGAGATATAATTATTAACCTTAAAAGAGAACTATGGGGTCATGGGAGCATCCTCCCATGACCCAGAGCTCTGTATATTGTGAGCTACAGCTCTCGGTATACTGGGACCGCCGCAGCCGGGACGGATCCCGACATTACTGTCGAGATCCACCCAGCCGCGTGAGTGACAGCGGGCTCTGCCTATCTAGAGACAGAGCCAGCTGTACCCTCCCCGTCTGTTCCTCCAGTAAACGCTGGAGGATCGGAGAGGGGAGGGGGGGGGAATCCCTGCAGGGAGCTGTGACTGACTGTCACTGCTCTCTGCAGGGAGATGATCGAGAAGTGAGCGAGCGAGCGATAGTATGCGTTCAATCACTTCCGGATCTATTGAGCTGACGTGTGACAGTTTCATTGTCACATGTCGGCTCGAACTATGAGGATGTGTGATTTTTTTTTTCCACTCACCTCATAGTTCTCTAACTACTTCACATAAGGATTGTCTTGTAAACTTATTATTTCCCATTTAATTACCAGTCTTTTATGTGATTTCATGCATGTGTTATTCTTTTGTTTTCTTTATGATATTGAATTTGAACAAATATTGTATTACAGTGTTTGGAAGAACAGAAATAGGGAGGTGCACGGGAAATCTAATATGTCTGCTTTCACTCTTGATGATGCTGTTAGTACAAGCAGTACAGCCACATAATTGATGCAGCAGCTGTAATGCTGACATGTTACCATGAAAAATTGTTGACATTCAAATCACTGACTCTTAAAGCAGAAACCTATAGCTAGATAAAAAAGGACAAAGCAGGAAAATAGAATTTACATCGTGTTCTCATTAAAAACACTATAAAATCCCTTAATTACATTTCTAAATATAAGATTAGCAGTCATTGTTGAGTAGCCCTTGACTGCATAGCAAGTGATGACTTCTTGATCTGTTTCACTCACAGCTTCTGTGGTCTTTGAGACCGATGACAAATTTGAGTATCACTTGCAACTAGGTAGTGAATAAGTTACCAAAAACATATTTAGAACAGGCAAAAAAACGTTTGATTGTTAAATTGCCTTTACACCCCCAGTCTGGACTGTCTTGGAATGTCTTTGTATATCTGAATGCTTTCCCCACTGCCTGATGCTGGTGCCTAATAGGAGGACGAATCTGTTGGCTGGATAGAATTTCTTGGCCAATCACTATTGTTTTTCCTATGACAGGATACACATAGACAATGCAAACTTGTTTCTACAGTAGTCAGTTATAGGAACGATCATTTGACAGCTGTAGCCTACATGCACAGCCAAGTCATGGCTTTTCCTCTGTAGATACCGTTGCATAGACTGGGTCAATATTTTTTGTGATCTGAATAATGCCTGTTTCCTCAGAGATGGTATTTGTCCCAAGTTAATCTAATGCTAAAGTGGTTCATCTCTCAAAAATATATGGTATCTGTGTCAGCTGAGAGTAGGAATGTATTCAATTTATTTAAGGAGTGTACACTATCCTCATTTATTGGATTAAAGAATATTTTATGCACATATACTGTATATCTCCCATCATCTGATAGAGTTCTATATTAATACCTGTAATAGCAAGGCTGTTCCCTTGCAGGATCCTTTGTATGGTCACCCAGTCTTTGCCATACCCCTGAGCAGTACAAACATTTAATGTGTTGACTACATTCCATGTTATCGTGTTGGCAGTAACTAGGTGTGTAACCCCTTACATTTGTTAAACATTAGTGGGAGCTTTGTACATACTGGAATATGTAAAGCAAGGTACAAAGTCTTGAAGCCAACCTTCTAATCCATGGATTTTGTGATAGCATTCTTCACAGACGAAGCCTTTTGTAGCAGCCCTAGGTGTCTTCATCTGGTGAACTGTGTACATATTTCCTTTCCAGATATACCAGATAACTTGACCTGAGTGAAGGGTTGTAAGGTTCACTTACTGATGGTTCCTATTATTTCTTTTATGGTTTCGTCTTCTTTAAAAGTACAATTGCAAAGAACACATATTAAAAATAAATTATATTTTGTTTACCCTGCGCTGGAATTTTATTGGGCTTGTTCACACCAAATGCAGACCAGATCTGCATGAGTTTATGCACACGCAGTGCAGTGTGTTATACTGCGTTTTTTGCCACGTTCCGGCCGTTTTTGGTTAAAAATATATATTTTTTTAGTTTAAAATGGGCTTTCAGTGCGTTCCAGGGCATTTGCATGCGTTTTTGATGCATTTGCATGCGTTCCAGCGCACGTAAAATAGTGCTTGCAGCAGGTTTTTTTTTTTTTTAACATGCTCTGGAACTGAACGCTGCAGTGTGAACTAGAGCCCAAAATACCATTGGAATACATTGGACGCAGGTTTTGATCCGGTCTGTAACTGCTCTGCTCCTGGAACGAGCTGTGAACAAGCCCTAAATGTGTAACAAATATAGTGAACCAGATCAGTATATAGTATTCTGTTCATGTGGCAGTTCAGTGGCATGTTTGCTGTGGATAAATGGCTCCACTGCTGAAGATCAGTGAATGAAGATCTTCTGTTTCTGAGACAACTGTTATTTTCTGTCCAGATGACACTGCTTTGTGATATATTTAATTTTCACCAATATTGCTTAGAAGTGTCAGGAGGATTTCTCATTTAGCTCAAGAACTGAATCAACTTTTTTTCCCTCTCATATTTAGGAAAAAAGGTTTGCCTTTTTTAAAAACCGTTACACTTCACATATTATTCCTTTTTGGAAGAAAAGTTATGTTTTTCTGAAATGTTTTGGTTACGTTTTGGCATTAGGTCATTGTCGCATTTAAATGCCAGCTGTAGCATCTGTTCAATATACTCACTGTCACGTCACTTATCGGTAATACCACTCTGACCCTATCCTTGCTGGCTTTGGATTGTGACTTCATTGGCAAAAGATAGCAGGATCTATTCCTGGCCTGGAAACAGTGTGATATACTCGGGACCATTGTATGTTGTCAACCCACAGTTTGGTAATATTCTCTAATTGTACTTCTTCCATTTCTGTATTCCTACATGTAAATGCCCTGTCCATTTCGTCATTTTATATTTAGAGCGTTAAGGTGCACCCTATTCTACTTTTTCTTGATGCATAAAAAAAAATATGTAGTAGATAAGAGAGATAAGAGGATAAATAACAACTCACACCAAGCATTTAGAAGTGACTTTTACAGACTTGTAAATTTGAAATCTCCTACGAGACACAAAGGAGTAGTGTTGTCACAGTGCATATGTTAAAAGAATGTCACCTCAGTTGAGAAGGAAAGTTTTTAATGGTTTTAGGCCCTCGGTGAACTGAGGACAGGCAGATGTCAGTACAGTATTGCTATACCAGGCTGTGGCTTTGGTTTAAAACCACCCTTGTAGTGCAGTACACTCGGTTTAATCTGCAGGAGTCCATACAACAGTGTGAAACAAGTTGTATGCTGTCATAGAAGCCTTGTGTATATACAGGTGAAACTCGAATAATTAGAATATCGTGCAAAGTTCATTTATTTCACTAATGCAACTTAAAAGGTGAAACTAATATATGAGATAGACTCATTACATGCAAAGCAAGATAATTCAAGCCGTGATTTGTCATAATTGTGATGATTATGGCTTACAGCTCATGAAAACCCCAAGAACCCCAAATCCACAACCTCAAAAAAGTAGATTATTACATGCAATCAATAAAACAAGGATTGTACATAGAACAATATCGGACCTCTGAGAAGTACAAGCATGCATATGTACTCAGTACTTGGTTTGGGCCCCTTTTGCAGCACTTACTGCAATTACTTTTGCACGATATTCTAATTATTCGAGTTTCACCTGTAAAGAATCGAGCAGTGTATGGGCACCTTAAGAAATGTGCTTTGTATCATTTTCATTTTCTGTAACAGCAGTAACTGGCACACTCTTTTATGGCAAAGTAATTGCATGTCCACATGGAACTGTGTTTTTATTACACTGGTTATCACTGACATACTGATCAATCTAAAGAGTAGCAGTAGAATGATTTACTGTATGTTCTTGTCTGCATACAAATTCAGTAGATGTAATTACATTGCACAGTGGACATATACTAGGGATGCACCTGGTGACGAGGGAGCATGAGTTCTTTCTGGGTTTTCTAAATGATAACTGGGATCCTGGAACTGGAAGATTTCTAAGAGAATCTCTATTCCTGGGTCCGGGCTTAAGTGGTGACCAGCACCAAATGATTGTGCACCTGTGCACAGCCCTTATGAAAAGGATACTGGATCATTTTCAGGGTTCCATCTGGAAGACAAAGGAGGTGTCTGTCCAGGAGTCAGGAGGGATCCATCCTGGAACCATCCTGTGTGGCAAGTCTGCTGGATGCAGCCTGTGTGGCAAGTCTGCTGGATGCAGCCTGTGTGGCAAGTCTGCTGGATGCAGCCTGTGTGGCAAGTCTGCTGGATGCAGCCTGTGTGGCAAGTCTGCTGGATGCAGCCTGTGTGGCAAGTCTGCTGGATGCAGCCTGTGTGGCAAGTCTGCTGGATGCAGCCTGTGTGGCAAGTCTGCTGGATGCAGCCTGTGTGTGAGAGGTTTAAAGTAATAACCTGAAGTTGGTGAGACTTTGAAAAACTGTTATGTTGCTGAAAGACACAGCTGAAGTTATGTTGGAGAAGCCCCCTGTGAAAGAAGACTCCTGTTAACTTTTCAATAAAAGTGGGCAGGGAGCCCTAAAAATAACATGTTTGCAAGTGGACTCCATCCTTAATGCACTACCATTTAAAGCTAATCCTCACAATATATATCACACTTATCAGTACTTAAAGGGTTATTAAACCCTCCGGTGTTTTTGCATATATCTATGGCTAGCAAGCAGTAGATATATGCAAAAAGTGTAAAAAAAAAACGCTTTAAAAGCGGTTTAAACTTACCTTTGTCTTCCCCCGCGCGCTCCTGTCCGAAAATGTGAAAATTCTCGGGCGGCCGCAAAGCATCTTGGGGCGGGCACAATGCGCATTTCACATTTTCGGCCGGGAGACGAGGGGCACAAGGTAAGTGTATGGACGCGTGCACCTGCATGCAGACACTGTGGGACATGAAGTGCCAGCAAGCACAGAGGAGTCAGCGGTGGATCGGAGATCCGCAGCAGCGCTGGAGGGACAGATGTAAAGGACAGGAAAGAAGATCAGATTAAGAGACATCATTTAAGGTAAGTGCTGACATTAACATTGGGGGGAGGGAAACATTTTTTTGACTTTAATGTGGAGGCTGCAATCATATTTTTGTTTATCAGTCTTTTTTTCTTTATTTTTTCCCGTGATCCTGCCAGTAACGCACTTCCTGTCCGAGGATGACAACGCTCACTTAATCTGTGGAGAAGCTGGGTTGTCGACCTAGGACAGGAAGTGTGTTAAGACCGCAGAATGTCTCCCCTTTTCCATCTCCATAGCATAAGTGGAAACTGTTCTGTAGTTCCTGTGGAGAACTGGGCAGAGCTGTTGAGACTGCCAGAGACTTTGGTGTGACAGAGTACAGGACAGTACTGGATTTCTGCAAGGATCAACCTTTTTTTTTCCCCCCACTTAATGAAGCAATATTACAAAACACTTTCAATTGTATATTTAACAGACCAAAAATGAGCAAATATAAGACTAGGATTTAGACTTTAAAGCCCATCAGTTTTCTTTCGCACACTATTGGTGTTTCTGTTTTATGGATGTTTTGCTTCTGTAAAGCCTATACAGACGCTGTATGTATGATCGTCTAGTGAATGACCCTGATGTACAAATAGTCCAGTGCTTTGACAGCAATCCCCAGGGGTGTATGGATCACACAACTGTATAGTCAGACGTAGCAGCACCTGGAGGAAACCCACACAAGCACAGGGAGACCATGTGAATATGTGTGGAATGCTGCCACTCTTATGCCTTGTTTAGGCATAATTCTCCAAATTACAGATGTATTCCATATCCCAAGGCTCTATGCAGGTTGAACAATATCAACCTCCTGCCAATAAACTGTACCAATGCTGTACTGAATTATAATGTAATAAGAAGAGCCATGTGTGCCCATCTCCTACCAAAGCAATTTGATTATTCTTTCAGTCCTTATTATCCTGTCTCCCAGAAATAACCCTTCAAAACTATGCTACTTTGTTTTCTTTTTATTAATAGAAGAAGGGGCCAGATATAGAGATTTGAATCTAAACAATGAAGTGTGTGGGAGTCCTTCTTTCTGTGAACATAGCACGGCTTCCAGGGGCTGAATATAAATGAACAAACACCTTTCCTAGTGAGGAGGCGGATAGGTACAGTACATACTGGTGCATTGGAAATAGATTCCTGTTGCGGAGCACTGCATTCTGTAACTCGTTCATTTCCATGTATTGGCAACAACTATTGCTTTTATTTCTGAATTGAATTTAAGATTCAAATAGATATACAGGTGAAACTCGAATAATTAGAATATCGTGCAAAGTTCATTTATTTCACTAATGCAACTTAAAAGGTGAAACTAATATATGAGATAGACTCATTACATGCAAAGCAAGATAGTTCAAGCCGTGATTTGTCATAATTGTGATGATTATGGCTTACAGCTCATGAAAACCCCAAGAACGCCAAATCCACAACCTCAAAAAAGTAGATTATTACATGCAATCAATAAAGCAAGGATTGTACATTGAACAATATCGGACCTCTGAAAAGTACAAGCATGCATATGTACTCAGTACTTGGTTTGGGCGCCTTTTGCAGCACTTACTGCAATTACTTTTGCACGATATTCTAATCAAGTTTCACCTGTATATGTAGATTGAACCTTCAGCAGCTATACCATATATATCTGCCCCAAGATCCCTATGATATAGGACAGTTACACATCACTTTGCAGTTTAAAATGAGATGTATCATTGCAATATTATGGTAAGAAAATATGGGGTTTCCTGCTGTCCTGAATGTAGTGCGTTTTTAGGAATTTAATATTGCTAAACAATATATAGCCCAATGAGATTGCAGTTGAGACGCGCGCACACACACAAAACCTCTACAGAAAGAAACATGCCGGATGCTATTGTATAGCCTCCTTCTGAAAATGCTGATTGCCTGGCAGTCTCTGACTCCAATATTTTGAGTCACAGATCTGGAACAAGTATACAGTAAGCAAAGTGCGACACTCGTGACCAATCTGTAACAACTTATTATGGGTCAGTAGCTCAAATGTAGTGGAACCTAGAAAAGCATAATCTGGGAAGAAAATTTAGGAGTGTGTGTATGGGAATGTTTGACCATTCTTCCAGAAGCGCATTTGTGAGGTCAGGTACTGATGTTGGACAAGAAGGCCTGGCTCGCAGTCTCCGCTCGAATTCATCCCAAAGGTGTTCTATCGGTTTGAGGTCAGGACTCTGTGCAGGCCAGTCAAGTTCCTCCACCCCCAAACTTGCTCATCCATGTCTTTATGGACCTTGCTTTGTGCACTGGTGCACAGTCATGTTGGAAGAGGAAGGGGCCATTCCCAAACTGTTCCCACAATGTTGGAAGCATAAAATTGTCTAAAATGTATTAGTATGCTGATGCCTTAAGATTTCCCCTCACTGGAACTAAGGGGCCAAGTCCAACCCCTGAAAAACAACCCCACACCATAATCCCCCCTCCACCAAACTTTACACTTGGCACAATGCAGTCAGGCAAGTACTGTTCTCATGCCGACCACCAAACCTGGAAACATCCATTGGATTGCCAGACAGAGAAGCGTGATTCGTCACTCCAGAGAACACGTCTAGAGTCCAGTGGCGGCGTCCTTTAAACCACTGCATCCGACCCTTTGCATTGCACTTGGTGATGTAAGGCTTGGATGCAGCTGCTCGGCCATGGAAACTCATTCCATGAAGCTCTCTATGCACTATTAATGTGCCAATCTGAAGGCCAGATGAAGTTTGGAGGTCTGTAGCTATGACTCTGCAGACAGTTGGTGACTTCTGCGCACTGTGCTCTTTAGCATGCACTGGACCCCGCTTTGTCATTTTTCGTGGCTTACCACTTAGTGGCTGAGTTGCTGCTGTTCCCAGTTGCTTCCACTTTGTGATGGTGCATGTTGACACCTATGCAACATGATTCAGCCAGATTTTTGGAAAGGTGCTTCTTTTGGTTGCACCATTGACTTCAATTGTAATGCATGAAAACACATGTAACATGCATTTTCATCGGTTTTAGTGCATGACAACCAGCCCTCACCCCCTAGCAACCCATACTTGATATATCCATCATTGTTTGTTACAGTATTTTTAATGCAGCGTTGCTGGTTCTGTGGCTATTGATCAAATAATAGTATTTTTGTTTTTATTGCTATGTGATAGTGGTGCAGAAAAATATGATTCATATGTTTGGCCTGACATTGTGTGTTTAAACGCACATTTTTTTTTATCTACCATCTCCAATTCTCCACCTTACTAAGAGGGTTAAAGTGTCACTGTGTCATGTGACCATAAGCTATGCACAAATCATTCCCATAGATCTCACAACCCCAGCCTTCCTAAGCAGATGCTGTCCCCTGGTTGCTATGACAATGGCTGCCTGTAGCGTAAAAAAAAAAAAAAAAAAAAAAACCCCCCCCCAAAACTGTT
>NW_017306286.1:3017261-3057815 GCF_000935625.1 Nanorana parkeri
CCCAGTTGCTAAGGAAAATTGTTGTCTGTGGTGAAAAAAAAAAAAAAAAAAAAAAAGCCCAGCCCAAATCGTTTTCCTTTGGCAGACCTCTGCGGCTGCCTCACCTAGCCCATTGTTTGACTGCCATGGATTAAAGCGAAAAGGCAATAGCAATATAAGGCATATGGAAGGCAGCAGTGGCACCCTTCCTTCCTACCTCCTCCAGTATTCGTAAGGAAGCACAGAAAATCTAGACATACATTGAACACAGCAGCTGCAAGGCAGCATCTAGGCATCCTTGGAAATGACTGCAGCAAACAAGAGGTCTGGGGGACTTTGAAATAGGCGTGGAGGAAGGGTGTAAGTGGTAGGGATATTTTTTTTTTTTCTTTTGGCTCTCAGCCTTTAGGTTTATCTGTCCCAGCTGCATTCCTCAGCTATGCAGCTCCTTTGCAAAAGCTTGATGTCATTCAGAAAAACCTCCTGCCAAATGGAAAGAGTGTGCTTGCAAGCACGGTCTTGAAGAGAGCAGAGCAGTTCCTTTCAGGCTGTGTACTGGCTAACCCATCCGTGGATTTCCACAGGCACGTCTGTTCCTCAGTTTGCTGAAGAGCCATGGTTTGTGCAAGGAAAGCGCAGCGTATTCTCTTTATTTAATGCTCCATGTAACCACAGTTTGCTAAGCCACTTCACTTTATCAATTGTCAACCTGGAGAATTTGGCAGAAGGGCCATTTGACTAGATGTTTCCAGCACAAATCCGAGCAAAGGAGCATCGTACAGAAGGAGAAAAATGAACAGCTGCAGCTCTCTGTGCCTGTGTAGGCTGAATGTATGGAAGATGGGAACTTACTCAGGTTAGAAGGGCCAAAGTATGTGTGTACCAACGATTGCCAGCAGCTATGAGGACACATGCTTCAATCTGATTCACACCAAAGCATTTACGGCGAGCGTCTTTCTATTTTTAAATCTATTTCATGATTTTGTACTTCTTTTCACCTGGATAACAAAGCAGACACTCTGCATACTTGTCAGCATTGACTCTTCATTTGCTTTCTAGTAGTTTTTACTTTTTTTTGTTGCAATACCGGAGAATGGAGTACCTTGGAGATAAGTTGACAGTGGCACATACACATATGAACCAGTGGATGGGGACGATGAGGAGGTCCTTGCAGGAAGCTTTCAGTTTAGTTACGACTGCTGTAACACAAGAAAGAACTAGCATAGAAGCCAGCAGCAGAAACCCTTTCAAACGCACATCGTCCTTCCGACACTTTGCTTCCCGGAGCCGAGAGTCTTTCCGCAGGTTTTCAGTCAGAAGTCAGCAGAGGTTTTCTTCTTTGAGGAAAAGACACACAGTTCCAGAACAAGCCGACCCTGTAAGCGCTTTACTGTTGTTGTTTTCTGTTACTTTTTCTTGAACACAATATTCTATTACATCAAAAATATTATATAGATTTTTTACTATTGCCTTCATACTGCTAAGAGTGAGCTGTGCACTGTAACTTTAAATCAGCTTTGGTTATATGTTCTGTACACCAGAATTCCCTGGTGCAATTTGAATTACTTGTATTGAATAGCAGCATCTGCAGCCAGCTGATTGACTGACTATAGGGTTTGAGGTTCTTAATGAAGAATCAAACTGCTCAGCTATAACATTTACTCACATTATGCCTGTACTGGACATAGAGCCCATTCACACCTGTATGGTATGCATTTCTTGTAAAAAAATCTATTTTCTATGTGGCAAGTCTACATTTATGCTTTACAGCTCAACATGTTTTTGAAGAATAGGACAAGTAACTGTTTTTCACACACTGAGTAGGCCCATAGAAATGTATTATGTTTCTATGGACAAGTAGCTGTTTTTCACACACTGAGGAGGCCCATAGAAATGTATTATATGTTTCTATGGACAAGTAGCTGTTTTTCACACACTGAGTAGGCCCATAGAAATGTATTATATGTTTTTATGGACAAGTAGCTGTTTTTCACACACTGAGTAGGCCCATAGAAATGTATTATGTTTCTATTCATTTTACTGCATCTCTACCATAGGATCTATATTCTTGCCTGTCACTCTTTGACTTGGCATGAACGCATGAGCAAGAACGCCAATAAACGCATGTTAAAAGTGCATGTAAACACGTAATTGCATGTGAACATGCATATACAAGATGTGGATAGTCATGATAGCTATAATTTACCTGCAATCAAGATTTTTGCATCGAAGCAAGATGCATTTCATTGAAAGTGCTTTGGTATTACGTTTGAGCTCTGATTTTTGTGTCCAGTTGTAAATACCTGATCTGAAACCATAGAAGTATACAATAAAGAATATTAGTAATGCTATTGTGTTTATGTGAACTCTTGCTTTTATTAACGTAGGGAAGTTTAGAAAAATGTAGTTTGTTTTTTTTTTAGCCATGTAAGTGGTGATGCAACAAACTCCGCTAGTATGTAATGCCTGCTTCTACAGAAGGCCTTGCTACCTGGACATTCCTTGTTATATCTCTGGTGTTGTCTGCTATAGCTTGCTTTTGTGGGTGATGTCAAACTAGCCAAATCAGCCATTGAAGAGATCTGTGTATTCTTACACACTGGACAAAACCGTATCCAATTTCCAGCCAATCATAGTCCTGATGTATTTTCTCTTGGTGAGCCCTGATGTAGAGGTACTTGTTCAAGTCCCCTGAAATGCATTGGCTATTTCTATATTCTCCCCTTCAACCCTACATTGAATAAAGCTGTATCTGGACTATTAAACAAAGTGTAGTGCTTCAATTCACAAGCCTGCATTTTCATACCAGCCAAGAAGTATACATGTACAGTAGATAAGCCCATGTATAAAAATAAAGCTGACCCCTGATAGTCTCTGGATGCCAGTGTGCAAGTGTCAAGCTGAATGATTCCTGCATAATGTTTCGAATTTTTAAACTGCTCACGCAGGGACATATAGAAATGAATAACGTAATAAAAATATTAGTCATCTAGCATTCAAATGTTCATGATGAATATTCTAAAAGCGACTCTTGAGTCACCATATGAACGACTCAACAGTGCAGTTGCAGCATGATCCAGGAATTGGGCTGCCTGATTCCAGGCTTTGTACTCTCTTGGTTATCTCTGCTTCAGCCAGCACGTCCAGTAATTTTATCACAAAAGGCGCATAGATTGATGAGTTAGATTGTTTCTCAATTCTGCCCTTAGGGAGTTCTAGCCCGGCTTCATGCTGGTTCTTAGGAATGGGAGATGGCTCGAAGGAAAGCTTTTATCTGTGCTTGCTAATTGATTGGCTTCTGCATAAAATATGCTGTCACTTGTTCCCTGGGGAAAGAAATCCTAAATTACTGGCAAGTGTGACCACGTTTAATCAATATCCTATATCCATATAGATTGTAGTAGGCACACACACTTGCGTGTGAAATTAGTTTTTATTTACATTAAGGCCTGTGTGGAGAATGCATCTCTGTAATAAATGTAGCATCCTCTTTACAGCCAATTTTATTTTGTTCAGGTACACACAAATCAAATGTTTTTCTGTAGATAAAAGTGCCTATACACAATAAAATATTGCTTCTTGAATAGATTTGACCATGTACCTGCATGAACAAATCTGAAGGGTAGAGTTTGTAGTCTGAGCTAACATTCCTTAGTGTGTGAAGGACCGTAATTGCAGACACATGATGGCCACATGAATGGAAACAGCAAATAACATCTTTATTTTGCATCCTCATGGCTACTTGGATAAACATTCCGGTAGCTGGTTTTACTCCACATATAGTGCGAGATGTCAGCATTGATCACCTATTATTCAGTCAATGTATAGACATAGTCACTCAATGAATAAAGTGTTAATAAAGGATTTGTTCACTGAAAAAAGCCTTAAACTGAAAGCAAAACTCTGTGCAAAAATGTTCTTAACCCTTGCAGTGGGGCTACACTTGCACTGCAAGGCTTAAGTGCTTGTTTTTGTTTAGGTGCTAAAAAAAAAAAAAATACTCATCCTAACCGTGGAGCTGACTGGCTGCTACTGTGATCCCTGAAGCCTGTCTCTTCCTCCACTACAGCGATGGAATGTCCCTCTGTGTCCCCACGTCCTATACACAGTGTATAGAACATGACGACTCACGGATCCTTAGAGCGCTGCAGCGGAGGGGGAGAGAGACTCCAGCGACCAGTCTAAGAGCAAGCTGGCTCCAAGGATTGGGTGAGTATGACTTCCTTTTTTTTTTTATTGTAGCAGATAGACAAAATGAGCACTTAACCCTTGCAGTGTGGGATAGCCCCACTGCAAGGGTTAAAAACATTATTGCTGGAGTTCTGCTTTAAAGCTGAGATTCACGCCAAAAGGCTATTTACACAATTGATGAACTGCATGTGGACTCTTGTACAATCAAAATCCCAGCACATTTCTGCCACATGGAAGTCAGAGATGGCGCATACAGCCTCCCATAACCATAAAAGTCAGTGGCTGTATGCAGGTATACACTGAACTTGCGTAAATCCGTTCATGTGTATGTCCACAACTCTGAATGCTGAAGGTCTGCGTTTAGGGTTTTGCGCCCATATAGAGGTGCATGCAAGTCCAACATATACCTGCATACAGCCATTGACTTCTACGGGAGGTTGTGCGCGTCACCTGTGGCTCCCTGGTGGCAGAAATGCACTGAAAATTTACATTGTAGGTCCACAGGCGGCCATGTACAAAAGTGTGTTTCTGTTTATCCACCTTTTGTGATTCGCACAGCTCTGCCATACTGCATAGTCATGAATCGGCACACCATGTTTCTACTACAGTTAAAAAATGCAGTGTTGTTACTTTCCTTTCCCAGTCTCCTGACTGCATAGTATGTTGCCTTTGTTAGACTGGCAGTAAAGTAAAATACTTAGCTCAAGTTACATTTTCAAAAAAAGAATTCATGATATTTCAAAGTATTACATTTTGAATTGGAGCTTCTTGGAACCTGGAGATCCATAAACTTCATGAACGTCTTCCAAGTATTTCCAAAAACTTGTAACAGAAAGAAAGTTCAGTACTCAATAACATGAACCTCCCCTTTCTTCATTGTCGCCATATTTTTTAGCCACAGGGTCTGTAGTCATGTGCATGTAGTGTGATCTTCCGTAGATGAATTGTACTAGTTGGAGGGCAGTGCTTCAGAGTACCCCTAGATGAGAATCACGTGCACTGTTTAACTTTCATGGGATTTTCTGTAATTGATTACGCTTGATGGATACAGTTTGTGAAAGCATAACACACTTTTATTGGCATCAGAAATCCCAGCTTGGTACTAAATGAATATGAGATATATTTTTAGCTGCTTGACCACGTTTATGTACGTATAACAACTTAACAAAAAAAAAAATGCTGCTAACTAGTTGGCACCAATAGTACCAACTTTCATTATAGCTTCTTTCTTATTATTATACAGGATTTATATAGCGCCAACAGTTTGCGCACCACTTTACAATATAAGAGCACATTACAACGCAATGGTAAGGAGGGCACTGCCCGTGAGGGCTTCCAATCTAAGAGGGAGGGTGCTGTAATTGTAATTTTAATAAGAGAAATCCTATTGTTGTATAACCTTATCAAAGTGTTAGTGCTTCAAAACCTTTAGCAATCGTATGCCAAGGCTTATGTTAATTTTTTATAATTTTTCTTCATTATTATTATACCTTATTCTGTTTCCTACCTAAGTTTTCTTTCATTTTCTCATCTACCAATCTACCCTGTTCACACCTGGGCTTTTTGACGCTCAAAGCTAAGTGCAACAAAACTCTCAACACGAGAAATCCCATTCATTTCTATGGCCCCTGTTCACACGTGAGAGATTTGTCGCTAGCTGTAAAATGCCGAATGCTGGGCATTCGGGCAGATTACAGCACGTTTGGCTGCACAGACGTCAATGGATGCGCATGAAAATACACGACACAAGCGTTTGGCACATTTGTGCGCACATTTGCTCATTCACAGCAATGCATTTCAATCTGCTCAATAAAACGCGCGTCTTTATATATGCGTGTCTAATGCACGGAAAAATGTGTAAATGCTGATGCCTAGGTGTGGATGGAGACTAAAGGGGGCTGCTTTCTCTGTGTCTTGCTGTATAGGAAAGAAACTAGTTATGTGATGTTTGGTTATTGTTTTCAACAAGCAGTAGTCTGTTTTCAGTTTATAACTGGTCTATAAAACACAATAGTTTCCAAAACAATGGCTGTGACGTACACCCGGCCCAGACCCGCTGTACGTCAATCCCACGTGACCATACACAAGTCTGAACCGAGCGTGAGCATCACAAGGACGCGACGATACAACTCTCAGCCTCACCCTGCGCAGAGATTTCCCAGCTCGCAGGACACAATCTCAGGCCAGCAGACTGAGAGCGATCGTCACCAGGGTTGGTTAACTCCGGTGGTATTTATTTACCACTCGGGGTTTTATTGTTTACTATATAATGAAAAAAGTACAGAAAATTTTGGGGAAAAAACTTTTCCCTACGGTATGTTCTAAAACAATTATTATTACCCAAATTTTTGACAAAATATAAAATTCGGGGTCACGTCGGGTAAATAGACACCAAACATGTTGAGATCTAAAATTGCGTGCGTCCGCGAATTCGCAAAAACGACCATATCCAAAATTTGCCATAGACAACGCTTTAAAAGCTTTTACCGCTCCATCAGTTTAGTGTTATCAGTGATTGATGGCCCTCGAATTATTGCTCTCACTGCGACGTTCGCGGCGGTACGTAACATGTGCGGCATAATGGATGCAATCGTCGTTTACGCACGTAGGTGCACTCGACACATGTTTGTATGTGGGGGGCGGGGGAAATTTTTTTACATTTTTTAATTACCTTTTTATATGTAACTTTCATTTTTTTGTAACATTCTTTAAAAAAAAAATCACTTAACTTTATTGCTATCACATAGGGGACTAACAATCCCCCTTTGTGATAGCCAATTTTCAGTGACAGGTCCTCCTCTATGGAGACATCAGGGGTCTTTAAGACCCCTAATGTCACCTAGGGACCCCCAGAGAAGCTGATGAAGCAGAGACCTGCTTCACCAGCTTCTCTTCAGTTTCTGGTCCGGAGAGTGTCACTGAATGCAGGCAGTGATGTAATAAACATCACTGCCTGCATTCAGAAGGAGGAGGAGATCAAACGGAGCTTGAGTACTGAGCTCCGTTTGATCTCCGGCCGCAGAGCTGCTGTGCTGGTCCCGGGCTCGCACCGGGCACATCGGAGCTCGGGATTGTCAGCAGCGGCGGAGGCGCACACCCGCGCGTTTATTACAAGCGATCGGGCGTCTCTACAGACAGCCGACCGCTTGTATATGAACAGCCATCGCTGGCTGTTTACATTGCAGGCTGAATTCCCGCTCGTGCCCGCTGCCTAGCGACGGGCACGAGCAGGACAGGACGTTTAAAAACGCCCACCCGCATTCAAGAAGCAGCTGTCCGGCCATTTAATTACAACGGCCGGACAGCAGGTGGTTAATAAAAGAAACGGTGCAGAAAATATACAGAAAAAGATTTAATAAAAGGAGACAAAATATATATACAAAAGAAAAATAAAAGGCAATAAAAAGAATACTCAACAGTCCTGGAATTAGGAGTTCTGACAGAGTTCAGAGTTCAAGAAGCAAAGTGGAAGTCTGCAGGGCTCTTCAAGCAGACTTCCAGCAGATAATGTCCAAAGATTAAAGGGGAACTCTTCTGCGATGTTTAAGACTTCTAGTTCCTCGATTATGTTTAACCCAAGGGCCCAGTCTGGTCGCCTAGACAGAAAATGTTATAAGCCCCTTTTAGAGGGTGTCCCGGAGCCGGCCCCTAGGCAGGGCTGGGGTGGGAAAGCAGGCGGGGGATGAACCTTTATTTTTCACTATCCCCACCCAATTCCAAAGTATGAAATGTTGCTTAATTTTCAAATTCATGTTTTATGACTTTAGGGAGAATGCGGGGGTCACCAGGGTCACCGCATCTCCCGGACCTGCTTGTTTATATATCTTGTCCACTGGCAAATATATGAATGTTTGGTGCCATGCCTATAATTAACAACAGCCATAAAAGGCTTGGAGAGATATTTTGGAATTTCACTTGGACTCGGGCAATAAAAGATCACAGCCATCTAGCATCTCTTCTGTGGAATGTGGAGGGACCTGTCTAATTCTAAATGAAGACCTGCATGTGCTCTGACTGGGACACAAGAGAATTCTATTTTTTAATATTAAGACTCAGACCCCCTTATCGTCACAATGGCTACCCTGTCTAATCACAGTAAGGTCTGTTTCAGATTGATTCTGAGAAATGAGCCTTGCAAGAACTACAAGATGGCAGTCAAAAGACCATCATACAGTTTGTTCTCTGTGGCTATCGGGGAAAAAAATACAGGGAAAGCGTACATATGTATGTACTTTATGCGGGTTTGAGAAACAAAGGAAACCAACTGGTAAAATCCATTTTGGTTACCTTTTCCACAATAGAGGTGGCAAAGGATATGAAATATCTGATTTGGCCATGATTCTCATGTCTGTGGCCACCAAGCAACAATACCAGATACCCTAATACCACCCAAAGGTTATGAATATCAGTTAAAAAAAATGGTTGGCTGTTTAAGACAGCTTTGCTAGTAGGCTTATAAATTGTTTTTTTTATTTTTATTTTAGAAGGCTATTAATGTTGGATGAGAAGGTGTCAAAGAGTAAAAGTCCACTCAGGAACAGCAACCTGCTCTTTAACAGGTTGTCACTTTCTTTAGCAGTTATCATTCATGCTCTAGTTCATCCTTCATTGCTAGGTTATATACTCAATATGAGAATTTAAAAATGGGAAACGCACCAGCTTGTAAAAGCCCAAGACAGGATAGATTGAACTTCCAGGTCTATGCCTTTATTTCCAGGCTATATAAGCAGATCAGGCTTTCTGTGGTTGTTTTCGAACATTTATTTTGCAAGCGAATGTACACACAGCCCACATAATGTCAGTACATAGTACTTTGACTTTGTTTTGCCTTCTTGAACTGTGTAAGCCTTTTCTGTAGCATGTGCTAAAGAAAGCGTGATCTGACATGAGCACCAAAAATTTAGCAATTACTATTAAAAAAAAAATCATCCACCAGCAACCATGATTGGACAGTTTCCTTTGTTCCCTAGTTCACCTCTTAAAACCAGTGTTGAACTAGGATATAAAAACAACATAAAGAGTGTTAAAGGAGAACTAGGAGGCGAGTAAAAATCACCTCATAGTTCTAGCCGGCCTGTGACAATGAAACTGTCACAGGTCGGCTCAATAGATCGGGAAGTGAGTGAACACGTACCGTCGCTCGCTCACTTTTCAATCCTGTCCCTGCAGAGAGCCGTGACTGTCACTCACGGCTCCCTGCAGTGAGCTTTTCACTCACCTTATAGTTCTAGCCGACCTGTGACAATGAGACTGTCACAGGTCGGCTCAGTAGATCGGGAGGTGAGCGAACACATACTGGCGTTCGCTCACCTCTCGATCCTGAAACGGCTCTCTGCCGTGACAGGGGAGGGGCTGGATTCCCCCCTCCCCTGTCCAATCCTCCAGCACTGGCTGTCGGAACGGATGGGGGAGGGGGCGGGTACAGCTGGCTCTGCCTCACGATAGGCAGAGCCAGCTGTCACTCACGCAGCTGGGTGGATCCATACAGTAATGTCGGGATCCGTCCTGGTTGCGCCGTCTCAGTTTGCCGCGAGCTGCAGCTCGCGGTATACTGAGCTTTGGGTGACGGGAGGACGCTAGTTTGTGTCCTCTCGTTACCCTTACCCTGACCCCATAGTTCTCCTTTATGTAATACATTAAACTGTATTGAGATATTAAACTAGGTTCTAAGCATTACAGCACTACATTTCTAAAATATCTCACCACCTCTCTATTATAATATCGCTTTCACGTTAATTTCTATTAAAGTAGTTTCATCTCTTCTAAGGTCTCTTGACCCATGAGATCACTTTTCTTTTTAATGTGTCCTGCTGTGATCTCATATGTTACCCTCTATGGATCAATATTTTGGTTGGCGTTCTAAATGGCATTTGTGGTCTGTGTGAATTTTTCAAATAACATTTTCTATACCAATAATATGAATTTACTTCTGGAAAAGGTTATTTGACATCTTCCTCGGCATGAGTTCATTTGAAAGCTCTCTTTTTCTTGCACCATTCTGCTTTGTTTTTAATACCTTTTTATAGATGTATTTCCTACATGCATGTTATATGCTCCTTGCTGTCTCGGTTTTGTCAGAAGCACACCAAAGGCTAACCTGTTTTGTGTTGTTGCTGTTTCCATTTTTTTTTGTTCCCTTTTTGGAAGATTTTTATGACGGTTCATTTTTGGAAAGGGCATTCATAAAATTATTTTACACCCCCTGCTCTATATTTAGTCATTGTTTATATCTACTCTCCAGGTACCTTTTTGATTCCTCCCCCTTAGGGTTTTGGGTCTTCTCTATAGTAGATATAACAAAAAATCATAATATGAGAAGGGAGCGTGGAACTACTGCTAATGATTGTGGCAAATGTTTAGGCCAGGTGGGGAGACATCGGTCATTTTGTCTATTGTAGAGTGTGCTAGGATTTGACCATCATTATAATTCAGAATAATTAGCCAGGTCACAGGGGGGGGGGACAGCGGGCTCTGCCTCACGATAGGCAGAGCCAGCTGTCACTCACGCAGCTGGGTGGATCCATACAGTAATGTCGGGATCCGTCCTGGTTGCGCCGTCTCAGTTTGCCGCGAGCTGCAGCTCGCGGTATACTGAGCTTTGGGTGACGGGAGGACGCTAGTTTGTGTCCTCTCGTTACCCTTACCCTGACCCCATAGTTCTCCTTTATGTAATACATTAAACTGTATTGAGATATTAAACTAGGTTCTAAGCATTACAGCACTACATTTCTAAAATATCTCACCACCTCTCTATTATAATATCGCTTTCACGTTAATTTCTATTAAAGTAGTTTCATCTCTTCTAAGGTCTCTTGACCCATGAGATCACTTTTCTTTTTAATGTGTCCTGCTGTGATCTCATATGTTACCCTCTATGGATCAATATTTTGGTTGGCGTTCTAAATGGCATTTGTGGTCTGTGTGAATTTTTCAAATAACATTTTCTATACCAATAATATGAATTTACTTCTGGAAAAGGTTATTTGACATCTTCCTCGGCATGAGTTCATTTGAAAGCTCTCTTTTTCTTGCACCATTCTGCTTTGTTTTTAATACCTTTTTATAGATGTATTTCCTACATGCATGTTATATGCTCCTTGCTGTCTCGGTTTTGTCAGAAGCACACCAAAGGCTAACCTGTTTTGTGTTGTTGCTGTTTCCATTTTTTTTTGTTCCCTTTTTGGAAGATTTTTATGACGGTTCATTTTTGGAAAGGGCATTCATAAAATTATTTTACACCCCCTGCTCTATATTTAGTCATTGTTTATATCTACTCTCCAGGTACCTTTTTGATTCCTCCCCCTTAGGGTTTTGGGTCTTCTCTATAGTAGATATAACAAAAAATCATAATATGAGAAGGGAGCGTGGAACTACTGCTAATGATTGTGGCAAATGTTTAGGCCAGGTGGGGAGACATCGGTCATTTTGTCTATTGTAGAGTGTGCTAGGATTTGACCATCATTATAATTCAGAATAATTAGCCAGGTCACTGACTAAGTTGGCAGACAAGTTAGAAAGTCTTCCTGAAACTGAGCATTTCTGTATTGGCGTTGAAGTGTTATTAAATCTTAATAGAAAAAAAACAAACTTAATGACCTCCAGCACTTTCCTTGTTTGCATGTCTATTTTTGTTCTGTGACTGCTTTCAATCCCTGCGGTGAAAATTGTTGCCTCTCAGGGTCCTGCCTTCGAGTAGCTCCATCCCCTTACCCCTTTGGGACCCAGAGCCACCTGAGTGTGCCACCCCCGGCTCGATCCATGGACAAGTCTGTTTATGTCCATTGAAGATTATGGCCCCAGAGGCAAGCAACTCCTCTGCTCCTCTCTCCAGCTTCTGATTGACAGTGTTTGGAGCCTGTGCTGTCACTTCATGGTGCGTGTGAAGGGAACCCACCCAGAAGCAATGGTGTGGACCTGTAGGGGCTGGCGGTTTGCAGATAGGGAAGGTAAATGTTTGGGCCATTATTTAGGGAAAACATGTACTGGGTGGTGTTGCACTGCTTGACATTACCCAGTATATTTGACACTAAACTCATGTGTTAAATCTTAAAAATGCATTTAAGTACCTTAACTATTAACAATACTGTAACGTATTTGTGTATCACTTAGCTGTAGATCCTCAAATCATCTCTAAATTAATGCTGAGGAGGGTGGCTACTTTTGTTCCCCATGGTCCCTGTGTGTGTGTTGTAAAGTAGCCACCGCTCAAGCCCACTCCTATCATGGACTACAATCTCAATAAGTAAACTAATAGTGAGATTGTAGTCCATCATGGGAGTGAGTTTGGAGCGGTGGCTAATTTACAGCCACACAGGGACCTTGGGGAAGAGAAATAGCCACCCCCTGGAAGGAAGGACCGTGTCGGCACCAATTAGAAGATGATTTGAGAATCTACAGCTGAGTGATACACAAATAAGATACATTTTTGTTAATAGTTAAGGTGCTTCAATGCATTTTTAAGATTTAACTCATGAGTGTAGTGTCACTTTAAGCATTTATGGGTCAGCCTTGAAAATGTCATATGATTGCATTCTCCAGAGTCTACCAAAAACTGCAATACCAGTATTGGTGGATGCCGGAGATGTTTCATAGGAAATATTTAGGTGTCATGACTACATTTTTGAGACACAGATAGCGTGATCAGAAGACTCATGTGTTCTACAGATCTACACACTGCTTCTACTCTCTCATCATAAACCTGACAGTATTGTCTGCTGAACTAAAGCAGCAGCTTTTAAGGTCAGCCCTTTTGTTGCCATAAAATTGCTAAGTTATTCAATCAGTTTCCAGTTGACTACAATAAAAAAGTAAAATAACTTCTGATGTATTTGTAATTAGTAAAAAGACAACTGTATTATAACATTAATATTTTACCATTTATGTATAAATTAAATATATACATAAATACACAAACGCTGTTCCTATAACTTTTGGTTTGGGGTCACTGGATCCTGATAGCTGTGAAATAAATGAGTCTCTATTTGTGAGCATAGCTGAGCAGTTCAGTGGCTCTGTTACGCAGTACCCGGTCAATGCTGGTTGAGAATGATTATATTTGTCAGCAATTCTCTAGCCCGTGAAGTCTGACATTGGGAACTCAAGTGATACTTCAGAGCACTATAGTCCTGCCGCAGAGTAGGGGGGATTAGACTTGTGCTGCAAAGGGCATTTAAAGGTACAAACTGTGCAGTGTAAATGGAAATGACCGGTAGCAATAGTCTTTTTCAAGTCCAACACTATCGAGCAAACTAAGTGCCATTTTATCTATCTGTTTACAAAGAAGTTACTTTTTGAAAGTGTAACTTTACATTACAATTTACTGTGTCTGAATAGAGGTTCTGCTTTATTAATAATAATGGTTACGTTTGAAGTGCACAGATGTGACATGACTGGTACCCGATGTGTTGGTTTTCGGATGGATTGGGTAGCAATCTCATGTCCGAGATAGCAGACAGACGCTCACCAATCAGCTTTAAAAGGAGAGGTTAATTACTGTGGTTTTCCCACAACGCAGGAGGAGCTGATAGCAATTGAGTTCTCTTGTATGGTTCTCAGCGATTGAGCGATGGGTCTTTGCATGTTGCATGCCCTGAGCAGCTTTGCCCATACAGGTTGCTATGGCCATGCTTTCATTATTCATTCTACCAGCTCCCTTGTTCTGTTTATCACCCACTCAGCATGATCATTTTTTATTCTGTGTGAGGTGGGGCATTGGTAGACTGGTGGGATCCACTGGTTATTGGCTGATACTCATTATATATGAACAGTAGGTTGCTTGTACTCTGTGTACTAATGTCCCTCTTGACTGATATAGGCATCTTTTGTCTCCTATTATTGCCTCATTTAAATTCTACATTATGGAAGCATGTGAGGTCTGATTCTGGTATTGGGATGTTGTTTCTATCATGCTGTTAATGTGCTTTTTAAAGGAACTAGACTGCCTTTGCTGATCTGTTTCTGAAAAAGCTAGTGATTGACATCAGACAAGGGCACAGATCAGGTTTTCTGGCTTCACTGGCTGTATAGTTTCCATAAATTGATAAGTTTCGATACCAGAGAGAGCCAGACTACTAGAATTTTCTTAAGGTCAGCAATGCCAACATACTTATTTTTCTCATAACAGGTTTCCTTTTATCCTTGGAGACTTTATACTGTGGTGCAAGCGAAAGCTTGGGAAAGAACAATTTAAATACAGTAATTATATTGTAGAAGCAGTTCCTCCCCTACTACTTCACATGCATTGTTATTTTCCTAGCGTTTTCCTGTTACTAGAGTAGTATGGAGATTGTGTGACTCTACCGACCTTCAAGTGCCACTAAAGTAACAAACATAACAATACAAAAGAAGCAGCAGGAGCAAAGTACTAACATAAGTATGGTTTAGAATTAGAGTGGCAAGAAAACAAAGCTCATAGCTGATAATGGAATGTCCAATAAGAGGTTATTTTTGAATATTTATTGCTTACTTGGATATACATAAAAGTGAAAGAGGGTAAAATGTCTTCGGCATGCTTCCCAACCTGCAAGAACACAGAACAGTCCTAAAAATGTAACCCTCCTTTTATGGTGTTCAGGACCAATGTAAATGGACTTTTATGTAAATAATAAAAAAAAATGTTTAAAAATAAACTCCAGAGCTGTGCTGGCTATGGTTCTGAAATTAAACTAGCGTGTTAGGTATTTATAACTATGATTAGATACTGTAGGGTTAATTTAATAAAGCAAATAGGCTATTCACTCTGCAGGGGAATTTTAACTTAATGAAGCTCTGCTGACTTCCGTCACCCAGTCATGTGCAAGCAAAAATACTAGAGCTGCAGCTAACGATTATTTTCAAAATCGATTAGTTACCCGATTATTAAGTTCGGTTAATCGGAGAAACAATAAAATACATTTTAAAAAATGGCTCCAGTGATGGACTACTAGTTTGTATTGAGATTGCACTCCATCACAGGAGCAAGCTTGGAGCGGTGGAAAAAAAAGTAAAAAAGAAAAAAAATAGCGTGGTGTGCAATATAGTGAAATGGAAAGTGTAAATGTATACAGCAATGAATGCAGAATGGCACCGACTATAGAGGACTACAAATCCCAGCAATAGTACATTATACAGCGCAATGCAGAATATCACCAGCTATAGAGGACTACAACAAATCCCAGCAATAGTACATTATAGCTGGCGGCATTCTGCATTGCGCTGTATAATGTGCTATTGCTGGGTTTTGTAGTCCTCTATAGCTGGTGGTATTTGGCATTGCACCACTGTATAATGTACTATTGCTGATGGTGCATTGCTCTGTATAATATACAGCACAATGTACCATCAGCTATAGAGGAATACAAATCCCAGCAATACATTATAGAGCACCATGTGTGGGAAAGTGCAGGCTTACAATTAATGCATGGCTGAGCTGTGGACGTAAAGCTGCGTTGTGCCCTCATGGGGCCTGAGAGCCTGCAGTGATCATCAGCAAAGTTCAGTAACCCACAGCAAACAATTATTTTACTGAAGTCAAGTAATTGAGAGAATAACTTGCATTGGATTGTTGCAGTGGCGTAACAACCGGGGGTGCGGGGGGGTCACTTGCCCCGGGCGCAGGACTGAGGGGGGCGCCGTCACGACCCCCGCTAAACGAAGCCATGGCTCCCTCTCCCTGAAACGATCACCCGGCTCTGTCATCGGGCGGCCGCTATTGTGGGCCACTGCTCTTTATAACACTTACCTGTTTGCCTTGGCAATGAGCTTAGTGGGGGATGCATGTTTGTCATAATCTTTCACTTCTCAGTAATTTTGTTTATAGGTCTTTTATTGTACATTATAAGTGTTTTAATAGAAATGCAGGCACACACATCTCAGCAACTAGATGTTACAGAATGTGAGCTCACAAGTGTGGAAGGAGCTGTGTGCTTGTCAATTAGATCTAGTTGCTATTTCTAAGACTGTGAACAGAAGCAATTTCTTATCTTCTACTTGGAATTGTGCACATTTTAATGCATAATAACAGTAACGGTATTAAAAACAAACACGTGCAAATGCTGCATTGGATGTATTTCTTCTCTCCTTTTAAATGCTTTTATTTCTCTTCCGCAAAACTCTGAGGACAAATAGTTTCATAATATCCATAGGTAGAACATTGTTTTAGTATATGTGTATTCTATATGCGCTGTCCTCGCTTACTATCTGGCCTTTCATTTGTTTTTCTTTTTTTCTCTTTATGTAAATGTTTGCAAACAAGGCTAGTCCACTTTTGGGCTGACAAACATTTGATATTAGTACTTTGATAACAGAAGTCAGTGCATTTTTTATGTTCCCTGATTTGTATCTACGTCAGGTACTAATGACTGTTGAGCATGACATTATATGTTCATAACCCATAACACTAAGGCTATCCATAATGGCAACCATTTTTTGTAAGATTCGTTGAAGATTTAAAACCTTGCCCTGGTTTTGGAATGATTGTAAGTGGAAAAATAATACTAATTTCTATTTTGTGATTTGTACACTTTAGGGTATTGATCACTAATTGTACATTTGAGCAGTAGTCAATATCTTTTCATTGTAATTGATTTCTATTTTACTTTTGATTTGCCTTTATGTTTTTGTTTTTTTAAATTATCTGCAGAGTTGGAAAATCACTTCAACTATTTTTCCATTTCTGACATTCTTTGGTGATTGTTTCTGTGCCTAGAATGTTACTGTTGTCACTTGAAGTGAATCTCAATCCAGTTGTGTGTAAAAGCTTTGTATGTATTGCCAGTCTGAGTGATGACAGGACAGCTAAATACTACAGTAAGATCTGCCCATACTCAAACCAGCGCCAAGAGCATAGTACCACTGACATGCACATTCCTGACCTGTACAATGTTTCCTGCTGTGTATAATGCAGCAAGACAGTTGCTCCTATTTCTCCTGAAAAATATTTGAAGTCCAAGCTAGAAATTCTTTTTTGTATAATCTGCTTATAATAGATTCACAGGGCTTATGTGGTATAATGGAATTTCCATCATAGTCTTCCTCTCACCATTCAGCTTGACAAGAGGTCACACATATGGACTACTAAATTAGACGCATCAAGCGGTTTACTGAGCAAGCAATGAAACATTTAAAGTACATGATTTGTGGCCATTGTGTGCTGTTTTCCTGTGCAGTGTTTAAGCCATGGCCACAATAATTTGGTATGTTTTCAATGAATTGTGAGATTTTTCTGGCACATGAATGGAAATTGAGCTGACTGTGGGTGAAAAACAATGGGTCTGTTAAGAATATTTTCATAAGCCTAAAACTCACAGGATGTAGCTATTCATGTTGCATCTCTTCTTCAAGCAGTGTTTAAGCTTGGCATGGAGACAGTTCAAAAACAATTACCGTATATACTCGAGAATAAGCCGTCCCGAATATAAGCCGAGGGTGGGAAATGAGGCAGCTACTGGTAGATAGATACCAATAAAATGACATTAATATTTATTTAAAAGAAAAATAACCTAGCTCTGTAAGTGGAAAAGGGGGTACAGGGCTACATATCATGTACTACGGATCATTTAACCCATTCATATTAGCAGAGGATAATTGTAAATCTATTGTTCAGTGCACTCTATATGTAGTATATAGTACATGTACATATAGAGTGCCTGCAACAATACATTTACAATGATCCTCTGCTAACATGAATGGGTTAAATGATCCGTAGTACATGATATGTAGCCCTGTACCCCCTTTTCCACTTACAGAGCTAGGTTATTTTTCTTTTAAATAAATATTAATGTCATTTTATTGGTATCTATCTACCAGTAGCTGCCTCATTTCCCACCCTCGGCTTATATTCGGGTCAATACTTTTTCCCAGTTTTTTTTGCTAAAATTAGGTACCTCGGCTTATATTCGGGTCAATACTTTTTCCCAGTTTTTTTTGCTAAAATTAGGTACCTCGGCTTATATTCGGGTCAATACTTTTTCCCAGTTTTTTTTGCTAAAATTAGGTACCTCGGCTTATATTCGGGTCAATACTTTTTCCCAGTTTTTTTTGCTAAAATTAGGTACCTCGGCTTATATTCGGGTCAATACTTTTTCCCAGTTTTTTTTGCTAAAATTAGGTACCTCGGCTTATATTCGGGTCAATACTTTTTCCCAGTTTTTTTTGCTAAAATTAGGTACCTCGGCTTATATTCGGGTCAATACTTTTTCCCAGTTTTTTTTGCTAAAATTAGGTACCTCGGCTTATATTCGGGACGGCTTATACTCGAGTATATACGGTAGGCAGGCTGTGTGTGTGTGTCAGGAGGTAATGTGCTGACCTTATGATCATCGTAGGAAAGTGGAATCTCACAAAGTCTGTGTGATCACATGGAGATAAGTCACACTTATAATTATATAACTAACATTTAAAATCATAATGACATTAGGGGGGAAAAATCGACTCATTAAGGCCAACCAGAAAAATAAAACTGTTATACCACGAACCCTAAAACCAAAGCTCCAGAGAAGGCAAAAAAGCAATCAACTCATGAAGAAGAAGAAGAAGATAGATGAACATTCTCAGCTGCTTCTAAGTATCAGTAGCCATTTACATTTTGTACTTTAACCCCTTCATGACTGAGCTAGTTTTTAGTTTCTGTTCCTAAATGACTGACACACTTTTTACATTTTTGCTGTGTGATTCTTCCACAGCAGCAAGTTTTGATTATTATTATTATTTTTAGAATTTTTTTAATAATAATTATAGTATACAAATATATTTATATATAAACGTTTTATTTTCCTAATTTTTTGTACACTTTCATTTTTTTTTTTTACACTTTGTAAAAAAAATAAGTGTAAAAAAAAAATATTTTTTTTTTGTCAGTTTATATCAAGCAATCACTATGACTGCTTAATAAATTAACTTTTTAAAATTTTTAGTTATTATCAGGCTGCTCCAAGCTTAGGAACAGCTAATAATAACTTTAGAGACTGATCCTGACAGCATGTCAGAATCAGATCTCACTAAAGGTCTTTGATCGTTCCTAGACGATCAGAAGTGATACAGAAGTGATACATTTCACTCGAGATACATTTTGTATCTAGTGGTTGAAATGTATCATTTAACATCGGGCCAGGATCTCCAGCTGTCAAAACGAATAGCAGAGAGGTGAGTCACTGCTACCTCTCTGCTATCTTCAGCTGTCAGATACGGGATCGCTATTTAGCGAACCCGTATCTGAATGTAAAGGCTTCATTCTTTCATTAATGAAAGAAAGAAGCTTTTAAAAAAGCTTAACTATTTCATTAATGAATGTCTCAATAGTGAGGCATTAATTAATGACTGGAACTGCTGAGAATCAGCAGTTACCAGCATTACAGAGGCTAATATAACTCGGCACGTACAGTGTACGTGGCCAGTCATATAGCCACTTTGTGACGGGACGTACACTGTACGTCTCCCGTCACGAAGGGGTTAAGAAATACATACAGTATTTTAACAATCAGTTGATTCTCCTCGACTAGGCTGAAAGTACTGTCTGTGTTTCACATGGCAACCAATCTGCATTTTATGCTTATGGTTCTAAACAATACAGAGTATTTGGTTGCTGAATGTAATACACAATTCTTCTTTAATACCCTTCCATTCATCAGGCTGAGAATGGATGGGAACTATAAAGTGACCTTTTTAGGCCCCTTTCACACAGGCATTTCGATCAGGTCGCCTGTCGTTTTTTTCAGGTGGACCTGATCGGAAAGCCCTATGTTAGTCTATGGGCAGCCGGATTTAAATGGGCATGCATCTGTTTACATCCGATTACCCCGGCTCCGGCCAGGTCCTGAAAAACAGACAGAACAGAGTTCCATTTCAGGAACCTGAATGTGCCTGATCGGAGGTAATCTCAAGTACACGGACAGATTTCTGTCTTATATCCAATTCCCCATAGACCAACATGGGTCCTGTAATTTCAGTTTTTTCCTCCATCGCAAGACTGCACTGACACGGATGTTACAACGGTGATATCCATTCCAATCAGCAGGGGATCCGTGCATGGATGCCCTGTGGATTGGAACTGAAGGCACCTGTCTGAAAGGGGCCTTAATAAGGTTTGATGTACAAATGCAGTTTTATGGAAAGGTATTTGATTCATGTTTTACTGTGTTTATCAAACCCTTTTTATTGAATTTTAGCAGAGGAGATTTAACAGAAAGAATACAAGCAGCCAATGTAGTACAAAAGTGCTATGAACATGGGTTAGGTTAAAACAAAAAGTAGCGCTGCAGCTAACGATTATCTTCAAAATCGATTAGTTAGCCGATTATTACGTTTGATCGGATAAAAAATTTAATACATTTTTTAAAATGGCTCCAGTGATGGGAATACTAGTTTGTATTAAGATTGCAGTCCATCACAGGAGCAAGCTTGGAGCGGTGGAAATAAAAAAGAAAAAAGATAGTGTGGTGTACAATATAGTGAAATGAAAAGTGTAGAATTATACAGCAATGAATGCAGAATGGCACCGGCTATAGAGGACTCCAAAACCCAGCAATAGTACATTATACAGCACAATTATGATTTTAGTTGTTGCAGCCCTAACAAAAAGATATTCAAGACTCAACAGATTACTTAGGTGTGAACTCTTAAAATGTACTTCCACTTTTGCAGCCAAATTGGGATACCGTCTGCTTTATATTTATTACATATTCTTTATTTTAAAATTGCTGCTTATACTTTACTTGGTCTATTGTGAAAACTCCAAAATAGAAATTTCTTCTGCAAGGAGACTGGGAAGATAATGTCTGCCATAATTAACCCTGTCCGTTTAGCTAGACCTGATGATGTTGCAGGTTGGCTACGTACATAAAATCAGACACGACAGATTGTTTTTTAAAACCATCAAAAACAATCAAATTGTAAGAGGCTCTGCAGTGGAGTTATCAAATATGAAAGAACAGAAAATCACGAATAACAGATGTAAATCATGACAGTTAAATGTAAGATAAAGGAAAGAAGAGACATTACTGCATAATAGAACTCAGACCTAGGCGCAGATTAATTGGTCATAGGTAAAGAAGGATTGCTTCATATGAATTCAAATTTGAGTATTCAATCCAATAGTACCAGTGATATATCTGACTGTTTTGTCTTGGCTCTACAAGATCAGCTCTTCATTTCTATTATCCAGTCACTAATAGATAAAGACACAATTTTAATTTGTCCTAAGATTGATACTCCACAATGCAGAGGACTTTCTTGTTTTTACTTTTTGGTGTCTCTGTGAGAGGCTTAACTCCTGACTGCAAAGTCTCCACATCCAGCCTTATTGGTAAGACTTAGAAGAAAAGGGCTTTGGAATGTTTCCTCAGCCAGGACTAGAAAAAAAACATTACCAGTTGATTGCTATGGGCACCTTTATTTTATACAGTAGTTTTATTAGATCTGTTGCAACAAGATCAAGTAACAAGCAATCTGCACTTCACTTGCTAGAATAGGACAGGTTATTGACGTGATCGCCATTCAGTGATCTGCTGTGAACATTCTGTACCTTTGAAAAACTGCTTAAAGGCCAAAATATACTTGTAGGTTTGTACGTATAGTTTGAGGAACTTGAAATATTGCTCCAATTCTTTTACTTCTTTACTCCGCTTCCATTAGGCTTCCATTAGGTCACACATTGAAAATATTTGAAATTGTAGGGATGAATTACCTGAAGTGACCAAAGCTATAATTTTCCCCCTAAAATGCAGTTTTGCAGTGCTCTGCTTTAACGGGCTCAGTTTAGCTTCGCATGGCTTAAACAAGTATACACCTTTACCCATAAAAATGGGCACAGTTGCTAGAACATGTCATTGTGCCGCTGGCATTAAGCAGGCTTAAGCTGCAAAAAAGAAAAATTATTTTATACCATTGAAGGTGTTGCCACTATTAATTTATTCATCCTACAAAATAAATGAGCCGATTTAGCCAAATTCAAGTCGTTGTTTGCACAAAGACTGGATGGAGTGAAGTAGAACATGGTGAAGAAATAAAATTACATTGCCATAATTGTGATCTACCACATGAGGTGTTTTAGCTGTCTCTTCTAGCAGCACCCACATCCTATTCTGATGACATGCACTGATTAAAGTGCATCAATAATGACCTTGATGAGAGTAGCGGTTACAAGACAGGTCTGAGACATTCCTGCATAGGGACTTCGGTGCCTGGTCAGTACAGTCTGAACCAGTTGGGCAAAAGATCGCAGGACTGCTGGTTAAGATAAATATAACTGTAGGACTGTGCTGACCCATACTGTGTTGGCTTGGTCCACGGCTGTCATCATCATGAAACCTGCACTGAGCAATCCTATGCAGCTGCTGCTTGAAAGCATATACAGTACTACTGCTGTAAAGTAAAAATTATTTCCAAAATAATGAAATAGTTTTTATTTATCAATTAACAACCTACAAAGTGCTTACACTGAAAAAGCCTAAACCAAACCAATATTTGGTGTGTCTACCCTTTGCCTTTAAAACAGCATAGCTCCTCCTAGGTACATTTGCATGTAGTTTTTTTTTGGCAGGCAGGTTATTCCGGACATCTAGGAAAACTAACCACTGTGGATTTAGGCCATCTCAGCTGCTTCTGTCTCTTCACGTAACAGACAGACTCAATGTTATAGAGGTCAATACAGCACCCAATATATTAGTAAAATATAAAAGATGAGGGTGCGCCAAGTAATTAGATACCAAACATCAAGCCTCATAATTGTATGCGCCCGTGAAAAGGCGAAAACCTTTAGTATCCTAATTGTCCATAGGCGACACTTTAAAAGCCTATACGGTTCATCAATTTAGAGTTAACCATAAATAATGGCCCTAGAATTATTGCTTTCACTCCTGCACGCACAGCGATACCAAACGTTTGCTGCAAACTTTGAATTCATATGTAGGTGCACCGAACGAACAGGTGTTTCCGTTTTGTATGTGTGTGTATGTCGGAGTGGTAGGGCTTTAAAATTTTGGGGGGGTTATTTTTTATATATTTTATTAACTTACATTTTTTTTAGTTTCTTTTTTATTTTTTTTATACACACTTTATTACTATTACATAGGAGGCTGATATCCTCAGTCGGTTAAGAGAGTATAACATTTTTTTTGTGGTGTCAGACCAGCTCGGTTTTCTTCGGTCACACTACTCATACCCTCCTACTCCTCCCCATTTCCACAACTTAAAGGTTAATAATTCTGTAGTCCCAAGATAGCGATTTAGGAGAGCTCATTACTCTCCTTGAGATAGTACAGGACAATTCTGCAATTCTGACACGATCAACAGGTATTTTTGCACTTACTGAACAAGACAGAACAAAACATTTTCAATTGTATATTTAACAGCCCAAACGGAAGTAAACAAGAGAAGTTCATTATTGTGGTTTTCATACACTTGAAATTCTTTTCTTATAATATTTAAGCAAAGGCAAACTTCCCCCAAAAAAAGGATATTTCAGTTTTAAATAGGTAGTGTGCTTTACTTGTGTTCTGGTCTCCTGTGGTTTTTCTTTTTTTTTTTATAGGTAACATTAATTCCTGTGGAGTCTGAAAATAGAAAGTAGCGCAGTTTTAACTACAGCATGTATAATTTATTTTAACAACCTCTATTGCCTTGAATTATTTGTACCCAGTTCCTGCATTTTGTCTGCTGTGGGGGAGGGGGAAACCACACAAGTAAAACGGGACAAGTAGCATAGTTAGTTAAAGAATAAGTTCACCTTTTGCAAAAATTAAAGAAATACGTACTTAATATATAAAAATATATACATTTCTTTAATATTTGTATTCAAGCCTGGAAAGCATTGCAATTGTGATCACTTGATCACAGCTGCAAAGCTCAGGCTTCTGCACATTCTCTTCCAGACAGAGCTCGTACTGAGGTATGGAGTTTCAGTTAGGAGAGATGGGGAAGGACGGCTGGACTTCAAACTGCATTTAATCACCTCAAACGGCATCCAGCCATCCTCATTCTAGGTAGATGCAGGAATATGGGCAGTAGTTGTACCTAAGTGAAACTCTGTACCTCAGTATGGGCTCTGCCTGGGAGAGAATGTGCAGAAGCCTTAACTTTGCAGCTGTGATCGAGTAATCACAATTGCAATGTTTTCCGGGTTTGAGTGCAAATATTAAAGAAATGTATATATTTTTATATATTAAGTACGTATTTCTTTAATTTTTGCAAAAGGTGAAGACCCCCTGATATCTCCATATAGAGGATCTGCTACTGTATATTTGCTATCGCTTGGGGGGGCCTATGTGATCGCAATAAAGTTAAGTAAATCAATGACTAACACTAAACTGATGAGCGGTAGCCAGGTGGCAAGTCATTACCCCCCGCCCCCCCCAGCTTCCTGATTGGCCGGGAATCCATCTCCATGCTCCCTCGTCGCCAAGTGACAAGGGAGCATGTAGCCAGCTTCACGGCCAACCAGGAAGCCGGGCAGCGTGTAATGCCTCGCCGCCCAGGTTTCCTTATACCGGAAGTTTTGTTATCGGGATAAGTATCGAGAGCATTTGGGCGAGTACAAGTACTCTGTATTGGCACCGATACTAGTATCGGTATCATTGCATCCGTAATATATGTTTCATAACATAAAACGTGGGGGGAAAAAATTTGGGGTTTTTGTTTCAAACTTATCGGTACTTTTTTCGTTATATAGTAAAAAATAGAAAACCCAGTGGTTAATAAATACCACCAAAAGAAAGCTCTATCTGTCCCCAAAAAATGTGTAAAATTTCTGTACGGTGTTGCATGACTGAATAAAGTACTGCGCTGAATACTGAAAAATGGCCTGGACAGAAAGAGGGTGTAACACCCCGGTCAGCAAGTGGTTATTTCAGTGGTCAGTAGTAGACAAATGTTTACAATTTAAAATTTGAAAAGGCAGCTTAGGCCTGGAGATTGAAGGAATTAACACCATAAAAATATATACATTTCTTTAATATTTGTATTCAAGCCTGGAAAGCATTGCAATTGTGATCACTTGATCACAGCTGCAAAGCTCAGGCTTCTGCACATTCTCTTCCAGACAGAGCTCGTACTGAGGTATGGAGTTTCAGTTAGGAGAGATGGGGAAGGACGGCTGGACTTCAAACTGCATTTAATCACCTCAAACGGCATCCAGCCATCCTCATTCTAGGTAGATGCAGGAATATGGGCAGTAGTTGTACCTAAGTGAAACTCTGTACCTCAGTATGGGCTCTGCCTGGGAGAGAATGTGCAGAAGCCTTAACTTTGCAGCTGTGATCGAGTAATCACAATTGCAATGTTTTCCGGGTTTGAGTGCAAATATTAAAGAAATGTATATATTTTTATATATTAAGTACGTATTTCTTTAATTTTTGCAAAAGGTGAAGACCCCCTGATATCTCCATATAGAGGATCTGCTACTGTATATTTGCTATCGCTTGGGGGGGCCTATGTGATCGCAATAAAGTTAAGTAAATCAATGACTAACACTAAACTGATGAGCGGTAGCCAGGTGGCAAGTCATTACCCCCCGCCCCCCCCAGCTTCCTGATTGGCCGGGAATCCATCTCCATGCTCCCTCGTCGCCAAGTGACAAGGGAGCATGTAGCCAGCTTCACGGCCAACCAGGAAGCCGGGCAGCGTGTAATGCCTCGCCGCCCAGGTTTCCTTATACCGGAAGTTTTGTTATCGGGATAAGTATCGAGAGCATTTGGGCGAGTACAAGTACTCTGTATTGGCACCGATACTAGTATCGGTATCATTGCATCCGTAATATATGTTTCATAACATAAAACGTGGGGGGAAAAAATTTGGGGTTTTTGTTTCAAACTTATCGGTACTTTTTTCGTTATATAGTAAAAAATAGAAAACCCAGTGGTTAATAAATACCACCAAAAGAAAGCTCTATCTGTCCCCAAAAAATGTGTAAAATTTCTGTACGGTGTTGCATGACTGAATAAAGTACTGCGCTGAATACTGAAAAATGGCCTGGACAGAAAGAGGGTGTAACACCCCGGTCAGCAAGTGGTTATTTCAGTGGTCAGTAGTAGACAAATGTTTACAATTTAAAATTTGAAAAGGCAGCTTAGGCCTGGAGATTGAAGGAATTAACACCTAACTGCTAACAAATCTCTGACACGGTCCTGTAGGCTTTTGTGCAGATAAGGGTGGACAACTATCACCTCACAAGCCACCAAAAGTGTCCTTCGGACCTGCAAAATTTGCATGGTGTGAGCTCATCCCATATTGCAGACACCAAACTGTTGTCATTGCTTATCTTCTTCAGAAGGTCCAAAGGAATATGCTTTATCTCTATTAAAATCTCCTCTGATAGTACACCATATGAGTTGCATGTGGATGCAAAATCATATGTCCTGGCCTTATACAATACCCTAAGAACTGATAACGGTTGTATGGACTCTGCTCACCGCAGCTTAGGCGCTGGTGTCTGAAATCCAAACTCCTTCCCAGCCATTAGAACTGGTTGGTCCATATAACCAACAGCCCCTGCAGGAGGCAAGAACTCTCTTCATACCAGGTGAGATAATGTCTTCAAAGGTGATTGATCAGCCTGTCCGCACATCCATTCCTCTATAAATTGAGTAGCATAAAATATGTACATGGTATTTGTCCTGAGAGTATTCAAAAGCACATTTTGCAGTGTTCTACCAACAGTATAAAACAATACTACCCAAACAGTATAGCTTTTTTTTCCCCTGTGTTTTTTGTTATTCCTTGACATATCCTATTTGGAATTGTAACCGTTAACGAAGCTGTGAGGGCTGATGATAGCTAGGTTGTCTGATCTCCTTTTGTCAAAGCCTGTTGCAGGTAGGGAGACTGCAAATGTACAGAAATTGAATGTATTTTCCAAACTTAGTCATATTAAAGTAAAAATGTTTTTAAGCTATTTTCATGCTGATGAAATCACTTACAATAGATTCTGCTCCTTGATGATTAACAGTTTTAGCATCCTGCAGAATCAGCTGGTTCCCTGAGCACTGGCCCTGATATATTGTTTTTAGGGTGTTTTTATGGGGCCACACTTGTGTGCTAGTAAGCTGTGTGTGTCTTCACAGATGCACAAGAACGGCAAGGCAAGTCACCCCACTGCTCCCCACTCCTTCCTTCTTTCTAGAAGCCAGTTGATGGACAGCTGCTGGGGACTGTGCTGTCCTTTGTGATCTTGTACTGGATAGGAAATTCAGGAAAGTTAAGCTGAGAGAGTTGGAGTCAGCGATTTGGAAACTATGATTGTAGTTGTATGACCAAAAAAATACTTTGCTGGGCAATGTATTTTTGTTTGATCTGGATTCATTATTGAAAAAAGTTTGAGTGTTTTTAATAATGCTTTATATTGGACATAATGTTGTATAGCAGGTTTAGATGCAAATCGTTTTTAAAAGAAGTTTATGTATATAAATGTTCAGTTATGCATGTCCGATACACTGGTATAGAAATTATATATATTTTTTCCTCTCTTGCTTTATACTGCTTGTTAGTTTATTAACTTCTATCCATACCCTCATATTCCTTTTTTTTTCCATTTTAGATGTACAGCCGTGCTCTACATTTACATTACAATGTTTTCACTATATATTGGTGCCGTTATTTAGAAAGTGAAAATAGCAACTGAACATTTGATGGGAAACTTTAAACTTGTTCTCCTCAGCTTTGCTCAGTATAAAGGGAATAGTTAATGATGTATGCCTGCAAGGGTAAAACAGTAACTCATTACTGGAAATGTCATGTCTAAAAGTGATCTTGCAATTTAACTATTTCTGTAATTTCGATTTCGAACGAAGCCTATTTTTAGTATTATGGGACAACAGCTTATCATAGAACCATTTTGCAGAAACAAATAATATTGTTTTAGCAGAGATCTGCTGTGTAATACAAAAGCACTCATTTTGACACAGTCCTTTCACTATTCATACCTGGACACTCTGCAGCATGTTTTGCAAGAACTAAATCTATATGATTCTGCAACAAAGATGGGACACCAAGGACAATAATTTATTACTTGCTTTGCTTGAGATTTATTATTTCCACTAATACCCTTGAAACACAAAGGCACAGTAAATGTGTTATTGGCATCATCATCTGGTGAAAATAAAAGATAAAACCCCTGAAAAAAGAAAACAAATGCAGCCACCACTTCTAAGGACTGGCAAGCTGCGGTATTTAAAATGTTTGATTTTGGTTTAAGGTATGCATTGAGCACTGTGCAGGACCCACCCCCAGCCTGTGACTGGAAGGAGCAGCAGTACATTGGCATGGCCATCCCTGTGCTATCCCCTCCTGTGAGCATGCTTGTGCAAAGCAATACATCTTGGACTGGGAGAAAATGATTGGTGCGCTGTTCCACTCGGAGTGCTTACATGCCAATCGGAGGTGTCCATATCACGCAGGCAGGTGTAAACAGAGGAGAAGAGAAGACATAGTAATGGAGCGTCACATGACTAAAAAGATAATTAAAATAGGTTTTTGTTCATGCCAGTGATCACTTAGAGGGGACTGGGAGGAAGAGGTGGAAGGGTGTTTAATAATATTTTAGAGATGGACATTAATTGTCTTTCAACAAATTGGATTATTATTATTGGCATTTATATATCGCTTGCAATTTACGCAGCGCTTTACACAGTGCACATGCACATCAGTGCCTGCCCTCAAGGAGCTTACAATTTAAGGTCCCTATCTCACAGGCATACATACAGGGCCAATTTAGACAGGAGCCAATTAACCTACCAGCATGTCTTTGGAGAGTGGGAGGAAACCGGAGTAACCGAAGGAAATCCACTCAAGCACAGGGAGAACATGGAGTCTCCTTGAAAATGGTGTCCTGGCAGGAATTTGAACCAGGGACCCCCAGTGCTACAAGACAGAAGTGCTAACCACTACTCCACTGTGCTGCCCAAAAGTTAAAGCAGATTTATGGGATGATTGTAATACATTTACCAACAGTTAGCTTCAGTGTCACACGTCGGTTCTATCGCACAGCGGCTCTATAGATCGAGAACTCCCTGCACAATCTTCGCCCTGCAAAGGGAGGTGATTATTCAGCATTGACTGGAAGGACAGATGGGGAGGGAGCAGGCCCAGATAGCTGGCTGGCTGCAGTCTGGCTCTGCGCTGTCGCCATATAGCGGGCAATAGCCCGCTATATGCTGAGTTTTGGGTCACAGGGGGACATTAGTCAATGTCCTCCTGTGATCCTGAAGAGAACTATGGCATAAAAAAGGTTTGGCAATAATTATCTTTTAAAAGTACATGATCACAACTGTTTGGAATACATTGACCAGAAATCCTTCTTTGAATATTATCAGCGTCTCAATCAGTCCTCACAAATCTTTCAGCCACAAATGAAAGTATTGCAGCTTATAAAGTGGTGGAGAGAAGAATGCAGTATAAATAGAGCTCTCATATTTTCTGCCATGTAATTTTCCGTACTGTACTCCCACCTTGGAGACAAGTCTTCACTTTCATTTCACTGCACCTTACTGGCTGTGAGACTGCAGGAGCTCTTGTATTGTCCAACCCACATTTGTCCCCATGTACTATACAAAACCTTTCCTTGTCAGGTGTGACTCATGCTCCATAATTTTTTTAATTTCTGTATGCAGGCGACATAAAAAGTGTCATAATTACGCCTATTAACATTTCTTCTCAAGCTTATTGTATATACTGAACATGTTGACTAAAAGAGCAGCACGGACATAAGAAACAAAGATAAATGTGCAAATTGTTTCCTGAGAAAGGTATTCTTTTTTCATAAACTGGGAATTAAAGGGGTAGTGAGTTGCACAGTGAAGAATCACAGCCATAGACTTAGGCCACGTGTTAGATTGTCCCTAGACCTTTATGGAGCTAATACTTGGTGTCTGGCATGTTTGTTATATATGTTTGTGTCCTTCACATAATTCACTAGTTTCCTCCCCACACAGTCCCCAGTAGACTGTTAAGTACACTGATATAAAGTAATAGGTTGACATTTTACCTGCTATAACCGGGTAGTATAGGGTTGCCCTTCTGAATAATAACCTGTACAGATTTTAAAATCTCTGAAATGTTGCCTACAGTTTCCTTTTCTCCACTTGGAGTAGAGTGATATTTTTTTGGTCAAGCACTATCATTAAAGTTGGCTATGTCAGTAGCCAAAGTCTACTGGAAGCTATTTTGGTTTTGACATAATAACCCATGTTTGACCATCTAAAAGAACATTCGCCCTGAAAACAGGTCATAATGGAGCCACTGCAAAAACTGGAAGTCTGGCTTTGGTGATGAATATCAGAATGTTAAAGATCACAAAATTTGTGTAGTGTATGCATTGGATTTACTTGGAGTAGATGAGCTCTGGCAAAAATAAAGTGTAGCATGTTAAATGGCCGGGTTACTAATTTAGATGATTTCAAAGGAAAAGCCCCATGGCTCAAAAAAAAAAGCCATGTGCACAGATATGTCCATTTCATAATGGAGGACAGCACTATTCAGATACAACCAGATAAAGACTTGGACATGTAATAAAAAAAAAATAGACAAGTTAATCTTCCGTGAAATTGCATGTTAAAGCGATTGAGACAACCATATAGGCAGCTTAAGTTTTATAAATATTATAATTTGACTTTAAAGTGGAAAGCTTTTCCCTGTTCCTTTCTGCATTTCCTGCCTCCTGTTGCCCTACCCTAGTAATGTGCAGCCTCACTGACCAATAAAAATGTGGAGGGTTGGATCCAAGCTCGACGTTTATGAAAGTGCATATAACCATCTGCTTGTATCTCTGGGTATGCTGAAGGTTTTGAAATGTGCTTTTCACTGACCATAACCTCTGCTTAGACATGTTCATATGTCCAGTTTAAATTGCCCAAGCAATTTAGCAGTTGTGATCACCACAGAAGGGCCAAAAGTTGAGTGTGCAAGTCATTTTAAAAGTGTAGAAGTCATTAAAAAAAATGATGGACAGTCCTCTTTAAAGTTTACAGTTGCAGCTTTGCCCTTTGGAAATATAATTTCTTGATCAAACATCATGGGACACAGCGAGTTAATTCTGAGATCACTGGGTTATGCAACTAGCTTCCATTGATTGGAAGCTAGCAAATTAATCAAAGCTGTAGGATAGCCTACATAACCCCTCCCACTCCTAGCCTGCCTCAGTTTTTTGCTAGTGCCCTTAGTGGATGGATGCCTTCTCACTTCCATGAGAGAAGTACACCCTTTTACCCAAATTTTTCCTGTCAAGGTACCTTCTACCAGAATTCTTAGCACCAAGCTTCAGTTTCCCAAATCTGTAAGACCGCCACTTGGCCTTTTGTCCACTACCAGGTATATGTTCAGGTCTCTGCAGATGCCAGTTTCGGCTGTAGTGTCCTACAGTCAGCTCTTTAGGTGGTGGTGGGCTTGCCTTTTTTTGTTCTAGTTCCCTGTTTGGGTTGTTTATTGTTCTCTGGCCTGTTGGCCATTGTTTGCTGTGCTCTTTTGCCACTCCTCTATTGAACTGCTTTTGAAGTTCACAGTGGTATAGCAATTAAACTTCCAGTGTTCTGTGATGTACGATCTAGAAAACACAGGTTTTTTTGTCTTACCTGTAAAATGTGTTACTTGGAGTAAATCACAGAACAGGGGCTTCTTCCCTTTGAAGGCCTGGAGTTGGAGGGGTCGTGCAGGGTTGTCCTTGATCTACCAGTGTCCAGTCACCTGACAGTAGCTGCATAACCTGGTGGTCTAAGAATTGGCTCCCTGTGTCCTGATTTTACAGTTGAGACAAAAATCCAGTTTTTACCGTGAATAGCATCCTAATATTGTTCCTGTTTTTTTTAGTTTTTTTTTTAGTTCTGCTGGACTAACAGCAAAGTAAAATAGCGTAATGTGCTGGTTTTATTGATGTTTGTTAATACAACAAGGTCAGTACAGGGAATAAAAGACGTTTTAAAAATCAGCTTTATGCTAACATGAATTCTAACTGCTGCCTGTTTGAAGCCAATGCAGGCAGGCATAGCTGAGATACCTGGGGACTGAACAGCGTAGCCTGAGGTTGTTTGTGCAGTGCGTTTGTTGCTCAGTAACAGGATGATGTGGAACAAGGGTGTGACTGTACACTTTATAGTTTACTTCTGCTTTAGAAGAGACATCAGCTTGACACACACATATATATTGGCAGGCTTTACTAAAATTTGATATTTGCTTTGTAATTTTGCTAAACTGGATAGACAGGTTTTGTGATTCCGAAAGGAAAAAAAAGTTACAGAAAGCCTGGAACTAACCTAGGCAGTTAAATCGACGGCACCAACAGCATATGATGTACACACAAAAAAAAAGCCTACAGATCTCATTTCAGTGAAAGCCACAAAAAACACAGTAGATCAAGATATCTAGCTGTCTGAAGCTATGTGCAAATTTCCTGCAAAGTCATGCTTTGCTCTGCCTCTTTCCACCTTCATAGAGCCTTCTGTGGCCTCACTGACCAGTAGGGAGGCTTCGGAGGTTCAAGAGGGCAGAGAAAAGTTTTACATGTACAGATGATGACGAAATTTGCATTGAAATCGAGCTGTCTGTATAATACCTTTTTATCTTACTCAAAATGTTGCTACCTGCCCTCAACTCGCACTACACTGCTGTAAGCTGGTTTAGCTGGTCATACACTGTTAGAATTTCGGCTGATTCGCATGAGTAGTGGGTTTTCCTCCTGGATTGACAAAAGTCAATTGAGTAATTGAGTCAATTGACAAAAGTCAATGAGCAATTGACTTTAGTCGAAGGAGCCAGGCTGAACATTTTCAGGTAAACAATGACAGCAGCCAGTCAGCTGGGAATCACTGTTCATGTATTTTGGCAGAAGCAAACGCCCACTGTCAGAATACAATAGCTGCAGTTGGAGATTCATGCATCCATGCTGTTTAGCATGGATGGAGAAATATGTTTGATTTTCTTCATTTAGCTTGCAGAGTAAGGTGAAAATGGGTGATGGGTCACTTTAAGTTGTGCTGCAATCAAACCAATTTTAATCAAAAAACATAACAGTTCCCATCTACAGGGAAAAGTGATTTCGTAATAGTCAGATTTATGTGACCATCATCTTTGGGAATAGGTCTTTAGGCAAAATACTCTGAAGCCTCTGATGCAATTTGCTTTTCTATTACCCCAGGGCTGCATACTAGTTATGTGGGTGTGAGTTCACGGTTTCAGCTTTAGTTGACCAAAACTAATATAGATCTTGGGAATCCATGAATTGCTAGCTACCTAAGAAAGGTATTTTGCCTTTAGTCTAAGATTTGCCTTCATTGTTCCTCTGTGTTTTTAAAGTAGCACTTTATAAATATAAAACCTCTTTAGTCCAATTATGTTTTAATTAAGAATCCTTAAATGTATTTTTAGATATGGTTTAGAATAAACTCCTAAAATCGTATCCATTATTCCACTGTAATCCTCTTTCACAGCAGAAATTAGGCTTGAAGGTTATAGCTTATGCACTTCGAGCCAGTCAGTTATACAGTGCTCTCAGTATAACAGTTCTGGAACTGAGGGTGAATAATGAGGCCCTCTCAAATTATGTGATGTTCATTCGCTGTGCTGTACAGGTCAATCATAGTCATTTATAATGTAGTACAGAAAAAAATAAAACCACTGTGTGTCTAATTAAGAAGAAATAAACATATTAAAATGGCATCACTACACATAGTTAAAGGGTTAGTTCATCTATTCAGAAAAAATTTGAACTCGCAACACTCGCCTCCCCACCCTGGTCCTCTCCATTTATCTGTAATGATGACGGTTGTCCGTTTTCCACACCAGCCTGTATAATGGTCCCAGTACTGAAAAACTTTACTATGCAGCCACCAGGTGCTGCAGAACAACCTCAGTGCAGAAGAGAGACCGAGTGGTCAGGCTCTCAATTGAAGGTGAGAAATTTGACCGGAGAATGTAGAGGATCAAGCAGACATGCTTATGAACTCTGCTGATGCAAAGGATTTTAACATTTCTTCCTTTGGCGTTCCTGCTTCATTGTAAGCCTTCATCGGCCTAACCAATGTTCCAAGTTTCTGGCAACCTCAACACAGCCTGCAATTTGTATTTGCAGAACCTCCCTTCCTCGGCCTCTCATTTTTCCTCCTCTGACTTGAGTTGAGAGCTGAAAGGTAAACTGTCCTCCTCAGCATTCACCCCTCATACCTCCATGACCCCAGGCATAGTGGCAGAAGGCTTGGGCAATGGCAGGGACCACAGTCCAGAGGTTTGGGGGGCAGGTACACTGGTTAGCCTAATACAAAAAATCTATAAGGTTGCAGTCCAATCTTCCCCCACGCCCCCTCCACTGCATTCCAGCAGCTGAAACTACCAACGCACGTCTGACTGGAAGTGCCACACTCACGGTAGTGACTTCAGGCTCCATTGGGAAACACAAACGGAAAGGCACAGAGGACGCTCCTTTGCACACAGATCCATAAGAGGGCAGGACAGGAGGGGCAGTACTGGCTCTCACTGAAAACGGAAGAGCGCTCTGGAGCAAACCCTGTCTAAGTTGGGGGTTCTAAAAATACAAGTAGGGGTTCCACTGCATGCTTAGGATACCAGGAGTGGCAGGGACTGTTAGGGAAGAAAAGAAGAGGGAAGGTAAGAAGAGCCACACTTCCGGGGACAACACACAAGTGCTCCTTTTTAATGATATGTGCAGCAGTGTTTCCTGTAAATTTGTGGGTGGAGCTACGTGTTCTCGGGTGCTGTCCTGAAAGATTATTTCGGGAAAGATCATTGGCATCATTTAGTATTTAGGCTGCTGCATGAAACCTTCCCTTGAGTGTTTCATTGATTCATAATACATTCCCATATGTCAGTATTTTCCACTTGGGCCATTACAGCTACCTTTAATATTTCACAGGATGCAGTAGAGAAAATTTTTATTTCTTCCCCTTCCTCAACATTTCCTACTCAAGCAAAAATGGTAATTTAAATGTCAATGGTTTATCCACTGAAATTGTAACACAAAATTAGAACACTTGTCATTTGTACCTCCAGGCTATTGAAGAACCTGTAACAAAAATGGTTCTATATGTGAGAGGGGGTCACCTCCAGATGTCCTCTACACCTGCAGTGGTGGGAGGGTGACTTATGAAAACTCATTAATGAAGTCTGTTGTGTTGGACTGCTTGAATTATGTGTGCTACTTGAATGCTTAATATGGCCTTAAAAATTAATTGTGCAGAGGTGCTCATAACCCAGCCTCTGACAATTTTCTTTTTTTCCTGTACCAAGCTATATGACCTTCTCCTCTCAAAAGCAAACTGTCAGTGCTTGTTTTGATTTGTAGTTACCTATAAACATAGGGTTCCCACTAACAATCATCTAATCTCTGTGGGTAGCCATTGAGAATTAAAAGAAGTTACAATTTTCCGTAGAGAATGGGTATACATGGTTAGAATTTTGTAGGAAGTTGATTTCGTAATGTTCGAATGTCTATGAATTAATGTGATGTAACCGACAGGCGTAAACAACCATAGTAATGAGATTTTTTTGTAGGAGCATGTTGGACATTTTTTCTTAAACAAATGAAATTCTAAACATGCATTACGGATTTCGATCGTTGTCGATCGTAAATATTCGGTGAGTTAGTAATGCGCCTTTGCAAAAAAAAAAAAAAAAGATCCGGAAGTGGGCTTAACACGAACGATCGGTGGTGATTGCTTCGAAAGAAAAATATCTTTTAAACAGGGATGTTCACAGATACAAGTACTGATACATTTTTGTCTAGTGTGATGTGACAGTTTTTCTAAAACAATACAGACTAATGATTTCAGGACAGTGGTGCCAGCGCTAGGTCCCAGCTGCACCCGCTGCATCCCTGATAGTTCTCGTGAAAATGCCAAGTATCTGCACTGGTATCTGAACATCCCTACTTTTAAATAGTGTTGGCTTAGTTTTCTATGACCAGCAAAGTTCCGTAGAGTGCTCATACAAAATTCTAACCGTGTATACAGATGTACTGGGACCCAAGCAAGGCTGCATTATTGCAACCATGCTCAGCTGTTTTTGGTCTGGTTCAGTGTGGGGATCAATACTGATTTTGTGTCTAGTTTGCATCACAATAACAAGAATGAACAAAGCAAAGAAAAGACCAATAGTCCAGTGTATATTCAAGCCTCTTTCCAAATGGAACATGTTAACATTCGCGGGTGTAAGTATATGCGTTTCTTTAGAATTATACGCTTCTAGAAAACTTTCAAAATAGAATATTCCTTTTTGGTTAGCAGACTGTGGGCCATCAATAACATGTTACTTTCAAAAGTATTTATTCATAAATATATATTATCTACAAACCCCCCCGTAGAAAGATGATATTCTTTGTATGATCAGATACAAATAATACTTCCACAGCTCATGTTTCCTGAATCATAAGTCTTCTCTTAGTGTCATCAGCGGGAATCCCTTTGCCTGTCTATTCTACCTATACAGTCATAAAGGCAGCACGATTTCATTTCCCTGGTGCCTTTCTGTATTCCATAACTTGTTCCATTACTCTGTAAACAAGCAATACAGGTCCAGAACCATCCGTTTGTCAAGTGAAGAGCAATAACAAGCCAAATATTTCTCTCAGAATAGGTTTCCTTGGAACAGAGATGCATTTTGGAGGATGAGTAGGGATTTTAAAATGAGCATAATATTACTTGTAATCTGTTGACAATGAGTTCCCATAGCACTAAATTTCCTGGTCATGTGATACTGGATCATGTGTTCTCCTAATGTGAGATTAAATAGAAGCATAAGAAAACAGTGTATCTTCCTTCTGTAAACTACTACCCCTTTATTGGCTGCAGTCACTGTTTGGCCGAGAACTTTTAGACCTGCTCCTTTTGGACTGGACCGGAGGGGCACCGACACAAAATTCAAGCAGTGTATGGCTAGCTTGATAGATATGTAACGGTTGACATTGTTGAAGACTTTGTTTATATTTTTATAAACAAACTGCAGGCATGCTCTTGGTACTGTTTTAAGGCCTGTTCACACCACTTGCAGCTCACTTTTTTGCTGGGCTGGAGGGGAAGTGGCGGGCCATTGAAGTGAATGGCACCGTAGCCACACCCTCCATGTCCTGATGTCACTGTGGGGACGACGACATTAGAGTGTAACCTCCTCTGTACAGAGACTGATGTGACTGTGGGGAGGGGGCATTAGAGTGTAAGCTCCTCTGTACAGAGACTGATGTGACGGGGGGGGGGGACATTAGAGTGTAAGCTCCTCTTTTCATAGACTGATGTGACTGGCTCAGTGTTTTCTGTACAGCATTGCGGTATATATATGTATAATAATAACAGCGTGACTGGCGCAGCGTGGTGGCGGTTTCTGAAGGCTGCCCTGCATATAACACATATAGTACGTGTCATTGTAGTTTTGGTGCAAAAAGGGTTTCATAGAGTGTGACCACTCAAGTCTTAGGAACCGATGTGGAAAGTTAGAGAGCCACTCCTAATCACTATTGTCCCCTCTTATAAGTAGTGCTGCAAGTATATGTCAGCCATTTATCTTCTCCCATCTTACTTTAATTTTTTAAAAATGGTCTTTTATGGACGGTAAATTGTTAGTTTAGGACGGAAGTGCTTATAGGTTTAGTATAGTAGATCTGGTGTAAAGGATATTTGATGCTTCTGGATCACATTGGAGTATATTTGATCCCAAACATTAAGCACTGCCAACTGTGTATGGGTTATGTGTTAAAAGTTTCGTTTTTTTCTGTATTTTCAGGACCATGTAAAGCAGTGTTTCTCAAGATCCTCTACAAGCAACAAGGACACAGACTCACTTGTGCAAGATCCTGACCGACAGTATGGAACATGGAGCCAGGATAAACAGCAGACTGAGGACAGGTAAGTCATTTATTACATGCATTTCCAACCAGTTGTCATGTTTTTCTATTAAATGTTTCCTTGCCTGCCACCCATGTCCTTGAGAGTCTGATAATTGTGGTTTTAAAGGAACCTGTCAGGATAGGAATAGAAAAGCTTCTGCTGGCTTGTTTTTGACATTGCAGGCACCAGGACTGTCATTCTTAACCTTGCTTTTCAATTTAGAGTGTTGCTGACCGGAAGGAAGCTTGGATCCAGAAAAGTGTTGAGGCCGGTTGAAAGCCGTGAAGCAAGCACTCTCAAAACAAATCAGCAGAGGCAGCAATGATTAACCTAACAAAAGATGTTTGGATTGTGGGAGGCTACTATGGCACCCAAATAAAGCCCTCAATATTTTCGAGCAGATGCATTAAGTTAAAGCTGCTGTGAAACAGTGCTAACTATGTATCTACTTTCTTTATCTGTGTTAAACGAACGGATGTCTCTGGGAATTATTGAAAGTTCTACAATTCATGTGTAGCTACACCCAAACCTTTTTTTCCCCCATTTTTTATAGAATGAGGTAGAATTAGAACCCCTGTGAGGTTTTACTGCTATCTCAAGCTCCATTAGAGAGACTTGCCCTCACTTTCTGTTCTGGGACAAGGTTTTACCAGACAGGAAGTAAGGAAAATCTGTAACAGGGAAACAGACAACAATAAAAAGCTGACAGAGGGTTTAGCATTCCCTGAACCAACTTAATTTTCCCCTAGACAAAAATCGTGTTCAGCTTTAAGTTTGAATGCATTTAAGTGCATCCAACTGGACTGTGAGATACAGTGACAACTATTTTGTGCCATCCAAGCTGTCTAATAGCTACATAGGAACACATTTAAGAGGCGCTGGGATTGCTCTTCTCACTCAAATCATAGATGCAGGAAAGTTTGCAAAAAGGCTCATTTTGTAGATTGATAGTCCTGAATTGGGATCAGTGGTTACTACTCTTTCTCTGGGAAACCACCTTTGCCCAACTTAGTTCCATTAGCCAAACATGACAGAACGACTGTGAAATGGTTTTTATTTTATATAAACAATATGAATACTAGGTACAGCATTCTGTTAGTAGATCACATAATGACTTGCAGCCATCGGTAACATTTTGGACTCCATGATCTTCAAGCATCCAGAAATAAATAGGACATTAGTATGGTACAGCTGCACCTCCATCCTCCCCCCTTCCCCTCCCTCTCCCCCTCCCTCTCCCCCCTTACACACACACACCTTTCCAGAGTGGGGGCATGTTTGTTAAGCTTTGCAGAGGCTTTGACAGGTTGTATCTCTGATGCTTGGGTGCCGGAGGTGGTATCCCATGACTACAAACTGGAGTTTCGCTTTGTGCTTCCTCCTTGGTTTCTCACCTCCAACCTTCCTCTATCACCGTACAGAATAGCAGCTCTCCATCATGACCAGTTAGGTCTTGTGGATCAAGGTGTTGTTCCTTCCTGTGGCAGAATGTTTCCATGGGTTTTACGCCAATCTGTTTACTTATCATTGTGGGATACATAGATGACCTCCTATTGAAGGAACAGTCGGCACAGGCTCTGTCGGCCAACGTGGCTTTTACGCTCCGGTCTCAGATTCAGACTCTCTAGTTTAGGAGCTGTCCTGATTTCTGCTTTTGCATGAGAGACCTGGGTCTGATGACTGAAGTTTCACTCCAGGCCGATCTTTGCAACATAACATTCTGACATAATGAGACAAGTCAAAACTGTCTCTTGACAGGACCAATTCATTTTTCACCAGCTCCAGTTAGCCACTTTGGTGTATAAATGACCATTATGCAAGGAAAACTACCCAATTATCAAAGTCTTCATGACTTGAAGCCTTTGTATCTACATTAGATTTCTTTGTATAAAGTTTGTAGAATATGTGTACTTTTATTAGTCTTCTGCATTCTTAAGATAGAAATACATTTGTAAAAGTTTATTATATAAGGCTAAAATACGCAGCCTGTAGATAAGTATCACATGAGTGGCACATGAACAGCTAGTTTCCCAACTTAAAGGATTGCGCACCACTGAATGTTAATTGATGATGAATTAAGGTGGCATTAATTGATGATGAATGAAGGTGGCATTAATTGATGATGAATGAAGGTGGCATTAATTGATGATGAATGAAGGTGTTAAATGGAATGGTGTCAGAGCTGATCTAAGTCCTGTAACCTTATCCACAAGTTAAGATTTAAAGATTTTGCCTCACTTTAAATATTAACCCCTTCATGACTGAGCTTGTTTTTAGTTTCTGTTCGTAAATGACTGACACACTTTTGACATTTTTGCTGTGTGATTCTTCCACGTCAGTAATATACTTTCTTACAAAGTGCACCCACACATATTATATATTGTTTTTTAGAGGACAGATAGGGCTACATATTTATATCACATATGTGCGTCTAACGCCTCACTTAGGACAAATAAAATATAAAAAAAGAGGAAAAAAACGTTTAAAAAAAACACTTTTTTCCCAGTTTTGATTTGTAGTATTTTTTTTACAAAACCAGCACAGCTAAAAAAATGCAATAAATACATTCATTTATTTGTCCCTTATTTTATTTTATTTTTTA
>NW_017306286.1:3061069-3091292 GCF_000935625.1 Nanorana parkeri
GGGGGGGAGGAGTCCGGTGACGTCGATGTCCGTGACGTCACCGGATCTCCGACGGAAGACCCGGAAGCCGGCGGAGAGGTGAGTACAGATTAAATTAACGATCAACAGTGGATTCGGCACCCCTACTTAGAACGTGACCAGCGTACGTAGAGCCCGCTGACTCGAGTCAGAGCCCGCTGACTTTTTAAAAAAGTGACACCAGAGCAAGCTGACTCGAGTATAAGCCGAGGGGGGCACTTTTCACCCAAAAAAATGGGCTGAAAATCTCGGCTTATACTCGAGTATATACGGTACTGCATTTTATATAAACAATATGAATACTAGGTACAGCATTCTGTTAGTAGATCACATAATGACTTGCAGCCATCGGTAACATTTTGGACTCCATGATCTTCAAGCATCCAGAAATAAATAGGACATTAGTATGGTACAGCTGCACCTCCATCCTCCCCCCTTCCCCTCCCTCTCCCCCTCCCTCTCCCCCCTTACACACACACACCTTTCCAGAGTGGGGGCATGTTTGTTAAGCTTTGCAGAGGCTTTGACAGGTTGTATCTCTGATGCTTGGGTGCCGGAGGTGGTATCCCATGACTACAAACTGGAGTTTCGCTTTGTGCTTCCTCCTTGGTTTCTCACCTCCAACCTTCCTCTATCACCGTACAGAATAGCAGCTCTCCATCATGACCAGTTAGGTCTTGTGGATCAAGGTGTTGTTCCTTCCTGTGGCAGAATGTTTCCATGGGTTTTACGCCAATCTGTTTACTTATCATTGTGGGATACATAGATGACCTCCTATTGAAGGAACAGTCGGCACAGGCTCTGTCGGCCAACGTGGCTTTTACGCTCCGGTCTCAGATTCAGACTCTCTAGTTTAGGAGCTGTCCTGATTTCTGCTTTTGCATGAGAGACCTGGGTCTGATGACTGAAGTTTCACTCCAGGCCGATCTTTGCAACATAACATTCTGACATAATGAGACAAGTCAAAACTGTCTCTTGACAGGACCAATTCATTTTTCACCAGCTCCAGTTAGCCACTTTGGTGTATAAATGACCATTATGCAAGGAAAACTACCCAATTATCAAAGTCTTCATGACTTGAAGCCTTTGTATCTACATTAGATTTCTTTGTATAAAGTTTGTAGAATATGTGTACTTTTATTAGTCTTCTGCATTCTTAAGATAGAAATACATTTGTAAAAGTTTATTATATAAGGCTAAAATACGCAGCCTGTAGATAAGTATCACATGAGTGGCACATGAACAGCTAGTTTCCCAACTTAAAGGATTGCGCACCACTGAATGTTAATTGATGATGAATTAAGGTGGCATTAATTGATGATGAATGAAGGTGGCATTAATTGATGATGAATGAAGGTGGCATTAATTGATGATGAATGAAGGTGTTAAATGGAATGGTGTCAGAGCTGATCTAAGTCCTGTAACCTTATCCACAAGTTAAGATTTAAAGATTTTGCCTCACTTTAAATATTAACCCCTTCATGACTGAGCTTGTTTTTAGTTTCTGTTCGTAAATGACTGACACAGTCTTTGCCATTCTGCTTCAAAGCCTTCCCAACCTACCACCCTCTTTGTTGCACTCTTCTTCATTACTTATTGCTTACTGTATAATGTTTCCCACCACCCGAAGATGCAGTCACCATAGATAAAGTTATGCTTCCCAGGACTGTTCTAATGGATAATTCATCTCTGCATTCTTAGTGCAGTGCATTCCACTTTGTCCATAGACATTCTAAGACAGAAACCAGCAGACTGAGATCTTGATATGAGATTTCTCTGTATACAGCTTGCCCTCTTCATGTGAAACCTTAGTTGTTCACAGGAACTGTTCCTCTCTTATCACCTTGTCTTGCGTTACAAATCCAGGATTTTTCACACGCTGTACTCTTGCTGTAAAATACATTCGCTTTGGAAAGAAGTCATTCATCACATAACCAAGACTTTAAAAAGTCTCTCAAAACTGTTTTTTGTTTGTTTTTTGTGGTTAACATTCATAGTGTCTTAATGTATCTGCATATAGAACCACTACGATTACTTTCAGCTCCATGTACGACACATACATATGTGTGATATCTCACAAGTTCCCCTGACCTTTTGTTTCTTCCGTGTCTCTCTTAGGATATAGCTCTTAGCTGGGCCTTCTCTATTTCTAGATCTATAGTATCATGTAAATCCATTGTTATGGTTACAATGTATTGTATGTGTTCCGTTGTTGGCTATGTACTTAATGGGTCATTATGTGTAGAGTTAGATGAAAGAAACGCATTGTGGTACATTCAGTGTCCAAACTGGTTTAACCAGTCTGATGACATTTGGTCTAGCAAGCATAGAATAAGATCATTTGGGAATAAACATGGTGTATTTTAGTATATGTAAACCCTAACAATACATGTGTTACTCCCTTTTAGTTAAATGAACCATTGAAAGCACTTTGTTATAAGTGCAAAAAATATCTGTTGATCCTACCGAACATCCAGTGAGCTTTAAAATTCCTGCGCAAATCTCATTCTGTGCTATCAGCCCTTCCCAGTTTTCCTCTGTAATATTCAGAGCAGCTCCTCCCTATGTAATTAAGATGATAAAAGGAGGAGGTGTTTGTAGTCCAAATCAGGAGAGCAGCCTAGGGTGACCATGTTGTTCCTCCATAGATATAGTACAGAGAGTGAGCGTTGTCACCCCACAACGGGATTATGTTAATGGAAGTATCACTAGAAGAAAGTAAAGGTTAAAAACGGCTGAAGAAAGGACACTAATGCAGGCACCGCAAGTAATGATTTGTAAGCTGAGAAATGTTACATTTTTGTTCTTGAGCTTAGATACACTTTAAGTGACTATTAGCAGCAATTTTAAGCATATTTAATGGATGTATTATATCACAAAACATGGTATTAAAAACCCACTGCTATTATTTTCATTTAAATAGATGCACATACGCTAATGAGATGCAAGGCTGAACTACACCTTAGTTTTTGTAAAATAGTTTTGTTAGGATTACTCCATTCCTGGCTAATTCACCTTAACACAATTGTTTCTGCTTGCCAAAGCAATGTGAGGCCTCATTTTAGTTGCTGCCTCGGGCACATCTCTGCTCAAGCTCTGTCAAAGAGCATTTTGCTTTAGATTCTGGAAGTCTAGAGTGTCTATCTTACATTAGTCTGCATTAAATCAGTAATAAAGTAACATACAGCCTAGTTAGTAGCTCAAGTGGTTTGTGTTTCACTTGCTGCACAGCACATTTAGGCTTATTCTCCCTGCCCGCAGTGGTTAATGGCACACCAGTATTGTTATTGTGATGTGACTGCATGCCTATAAATAGACACATGACACTCGTACTGCAGGGAATCAGCATTGAATAAGCAGTGGCTGACGTGAGCCTCCGTACACTTAACCCGCTACTAAATCCAAATATTTACAGATATGGGAGGACAGCCTCTGATATCTACTTCCCTAGTAGGGCAGAGATAAAGGGGAAGAGCCATTCCTAAAAGAGCACAGCTTATCTCATCATCCTTGTTTATAGGATAAGTCGTAGCAGAATTGTAGTCAGGCACCTTGCTGAAAATATGGAAATAACATTTGTGCATAGAACCTGCAAATCATGCATTGCGTGGGAGAGCCAGTGGCAGGAATAGGAGGGGAGTTCTTGCTAACGGGGTTTTACAATCTTAGTCATTGCTGCAAAGGTTATCTTATTTTATTTTATTTTTACTTGTTCCATATTTTTATGACGGTTTTGCATTGCTTTAGTGGCAGCAATACCATCGCACACCTATAAATAAGCGGATATTGACCTGGAGAGTATGTTACATAGTCCGTTCTGGGCAGACTAATAGCCGTACATTAAAAAGAGAAGCACTGCAGTCACCGTGCTGCACTTAAAAATAGAAAGCACAACCCGCTTGTGCGTGAATCAATATGCGCCCTCGTGCACATATATTTTTACAAACTAAAAACAGAATCATGGTTATTAAACCTGTTCTACACAATGTTAAGAGTTTATACATTTAGCAGTTTACATGCATGTATCTGAAACACAATAAAGGACTAAAGATTTACTTACATGTTTTGTGTTTTCCTGAACAAAAGTGAATGTGCAGTAAGGATGCTCGTACTTGCCCCGGTCATTGCAAGCAGTTTGACAAATGTCGAAGGATACTGATAATTTCTAAGTTTCTGAAGCATTTAGCAAAATTAAGATTCTCTAGTCTGATAAAGGTGAACTCCAGGTAGATATAAAAGACGCAAATAATGCAGCTCTGTAATCATTATACAGGATTTATATGGCGCCAACAGTTTGCGCAGCTCTTTACAATATAAGGAAGACATTACAATCACAATACAATTCAAGACAAGATGGTAAGGAGGGCCCACAATCTAAAAGGATAATCATTAGTCTACTGCTTCTCCTTTCACTTTCCAGTCAGTGTGGGTGGGGTGGAGACCTCTAAATGAAAAGGCAATCGCAGCAGAGAAAGATCAGATCCCCTCCCCTGCAAGACAGCCTGCGATGTGCTGCAAAGCTGCTTATATCTTAGGACTAGATTTGCAAATTCAAATCTTTTGGCAACTAAAACAGCCCTTATATATGTATTTAATCTGTGCAATTCAGCTGTTTGCCTGGACTACAGCTTAAATAACCTTTAACTGGCCCTAAGGCTAATGTCACACATTCGTGTAACTTGACTGTATGCCTGCAGTTCAGCTTGAATATTCTTTAACTGGTCCTAGGGCAAATGTAGCACAATCCAAACACCAGTGTACATTTGCCCAGTGTTCCCGCTCAGAGCTTACCATTGGATTTAAACTGGATTTGCATGGTGACACTAGACTTGACTTGGGCTTGACCTCGGTTAGTCTAAAGATTTGACATCCCCTACATGTGTATGGTCCTATTTGTTTGTTCTGGTTGGTATCCACATTAAAAAAACAAAAACAAAGAGGATGTAGAAATAGAGATTTCCAGTTGTCGACTGTATTGTAAGTGTTCTGGAACATGATCCTCTTAATGATTTTGATGTGTAATGCTGTTTAGTACATTAGGGCTTACATTAGAGTAATTGCTGTAATTAAATCAAGTTTCTAGTAAGAGCTCAATATCCCCTAGATAGATTTAACCCCTGCATATAGTACTCTACATAGGATGAAGACCACTAATCCAGATATAATCATGCATAGGGGTCAGTACATGAAGATGCCAGAATTGTCTATGGACTTTTTAACTTTACTTGAAGACATTTTAGCATTCCTTTTTTAATCGAGCTTTTTACTTTTTCAAGAACCTTTGCCGTGTATTGTGCTGATGACTTCCAAACTACTTACAGTAATTGTTATGCTATTGCTAAGCACTGTTATTGAGCAATGCTGATAGACTTGGCTACCTCTTCTTGCCCTGGAGAACTGTCAGTGAACAATTTCAGCTCCTCCTAGGTATTTGTGCTAATCGAACGAAGGTACTTTCACCTAATCCCAAAACAAAGCCCTTGAGCGATGTGGTATATGTGTATTGTTTGTTTTTGTGGGTTTGCTTCCATTCTTGGCGTCATTCTGTGTTTATCATGGTGTTCTAAGGTTTTAACCCTATCTAAACGTCTAGGATAACGTGTTTCACATTGTGCAATAGTTTAGAGCTGAGTAAAGGCAAGAGTTGCTGTAGTTCTATAGAATAAATGCAAAATACTGCAGAAAATTGCTAGTAATAAAACCTGTAAATGAAAGTGATTCTTCTTTCACAGTTTAGCAGTCATTAGCAGAGTAATATTCACATGGCACATGGTAGCACCGTGGTTTCACAGTTCTTCATGGCAGAGGAAAGGCCCCTCTTTTTGCACAGTGTCCCCCATACCCCCTCACATGCATACACCTTACTGCAGGCCATGAAGTCACCATAATACACAGCCATGGATGGCAGAGCTGCTCATAGATACCTTTCCCACATAAATCCCAAGCTTTGTCATTTGATATGTTGTCATACATGTCCAAATGCAGTGTGCATACGGTGAAGTTGTCCCTTCACCCTCAGCTTGTCTTTTTTCCATGCAGCTCTGCCACTCACAATGCTCTATGTTAGGGTGATATTACAACAAGGCAATAAGGGTCTTTTTAGAAACTGGCCTGGGCTCCCCTGGAGCAAAACTGGTTCCTTAACAACTGATTTATAACATTGGGGGTCCCTGGTTCGAATGCCAGCCAGCTCACTATCTGCATGTTCTCTCTGTTCTCCGAGTACTCCGGTTTCCTCCCACACTCCAAAGACATGCTGGTAGGTTAATTGGCTCCTGTCTAAACTGGCCCTCCTATGTATGCATGCAAAATAGGGAGCTTAGATTATAAGTTCCTTAAGGGCAGGGACTGATGTGAATGTGTGGTATGTAAAGCTCTGCGTAAATTGTTGGCGCTATATAAAATATGCCTATAATAATAACCTAGGAAAATCCAACCTGGGCAATCCGTATAGTAATATGTCATGTCAAGGCTGTTTGACATGTTTCCCATATAGCTGTAAACCATTGCTTTAGCTTAATTGTGCACTCCTATGCCATACTAAAGTAGGTTTTATGTTAGGAATGATTTTGCCCAGTACATTGTCCGCATGTCTCAAGGTGTGTGTGTGTATATGTATGTGTGTGTATGTGTATATATATAGATATATATATATATATATATATAAGCTGTACATGTATGTATATACATGTATGTATGTATACACACACTCCAAATGTCCATTAAAAAAAAAAAACCTGTACTGAGAAAAATCTGGCTGCGCTTCTGAAAATGCTAGTTGCCTGGCTGTTTTTCATTAGCTTGAGTCGCTCACCCAAAACGGCATGCAGCGGAAGTAGTTTAAAAAAAAAAAAAAAGAAGGGGGGCTGGAGTTTTTCGCTCTAAAGTGCTAGTGTTCACAGTATATTGCCAATTTATGACAGATTTACCTGCCAAGCACTGCACCCCTCCCTCATAGGTGCTTCCATTGTTTTCTTCCGGGATTGATTGGCCATGCCAGTAACTGCTGCTCATGTGCACGGGAGTCACTTCATCTCGGCATGCCGGGTCTGTGCACTAAGCCATGCATGCGTGGTATAGAAAAATTAAATTTTTAGGGCAGAAGAGACTTACACAGTCCCTTCTGTCATAGAAAGCCTGTGATCGGCAGATTTCTTGCTCTGCTTGTTTATTCTTTTTCAAAGGCTCCGAAAGTATTGAGGACATTGGATCCTCATGACAGCCAGGGAACTAGAATTTTCAGAAGCAAGGAATTAGTAATGTAAGGCTACCTAATTCCTTAGTATGGGTTTCCTTAGTCATTACAATTATGTTACAAGTCTGCAAGTTGGATTTGTCCTGTTTATTCTGCTGGGTCTGTGCTATTTAACTAGTACCTTAGAGAAACACTAGACTCAGGAATTCAATCTTAAAAATGCATTCAAGTACCTTAACTATTAACAATATTGTATCTTATTTGTGTATCACTCATCTGTAGGTCCTCAAATCTTCTCTGAATTCATGCTGACACTATCCTTCCTTCTGGAGGGTGGCTACTTTTGTTCCCTATGGTCCCTGTGTGTGTTGTAAAGTAGCCACCGCTCCAAGTTCACTCCTGTAATGGACTACAATCTCACATTTAGTTTACTCATATGTATTGGGATTGTAGTCTATCACAGAGTGAGCATGGAGGGGTGGCTACTTTACAACACACACAGGGACCATAGGGAACAAAAGTAGCCACCCTCCAGAAGGAAGGACAGTGTCGGCACCAATTCAGAGATTATTTAGAGGATCTTTAGCTGAGTGATACACACATAAGATACAGTTTTGTTAATAGTTGAGGTACTGGAATGCATTTTTAAGATTTAACTCCTGAGTTTAGTGTCACTTTATGATTATAGTTGTGTTTGAAGGACTCTGATGCCCTCTACTGTTCAATGTCTAGTATTTTTTCTTTTTTCATTACATAAGTAGTATTTTGCAGAAAGCTCCTCCTTTCTGTATTACACATGTGACAGGATGATGACAAATTAACCTAGACACACACATATACTCAATTTGTCAGGGGATTAGTTTTTTTTTTTCTATTAATGTCTGCAGAAAGAAACTGCATGAAGTAGGGCACCATCTATGGGTGGTTACTGTGACTTTCTTGAAGTTAGACATTTTGATTTGCAAGTTATATATGTCAAATGTAACCGGTTTTAGACTTTTTTTTAATCATTTGAGTGAAAAGTATATTGACTGCAGAATACTTTCTGTTTTTCAGCTGTGTTACTGATTCGCCATCATATGATAACAGCAGCCGTAAGCAGCATTCACACAGTCGCCTCTCCTCACTGTCCCATACTGAAACAGACCAGCATGACTCTATCAATGAAGCTCGGGACGGCAGTCTGGACCGATGTAGCATGGATTTGGATTCCACAGAAGGCACTGAAAGCACACCTTCTGAAGCCAAATCAGTTGACTTCTCATTCATCGATGTAAGCTAAAACCCCAGTAATTCTCAATGTTGTTTACACTCCATCTATATAATGTAAAGATAACCACAACATCCCATGTTCTCTTTTTAAAAATACATTTTACTGATTTGTCCCAAAACTGTTTGCATTTCTCCACTGCTGCTTGTACCCCTGCAGATCAGCTGTTTGAGCAGAGCATCCATGTAACTCCAAGATTACCATCATGTGTTGTTGCCCCTTTTTTTTTTTTTATCACTCTCAGAAACATTTTGGAGACAAAGGGTTTTCCAAAGATGGTCTAATATGTCCAAAGAAAGCTGAGAGCTTGCATCTTTGGGGCTGCTCACTTGCAGTGGTTTATCAGTGGAGGCTCTGAGCTGGACACCCTACTTTTCTAGTAATTTCAGTAGATTTGTCTGTCTCTTCTGGGTCAATCTCTGATATGCAAATTCTGTGAAGCCATCTTGTTTGGACTTTAGTATACATGAATGTGTGTCTCAGCCCAACATACAAGGAGGACATGGAAAGGAAGCCAAAAAGTAATGTTTGATTTCTGGTTGATTTGCTTGGGGTAGCTCAGTGCATCAAACATTGAAAACGACTTTGTGCACAGGGAACAAAGTTTTATATCCATTCTGCTATAGACATTTCTTTATGACAGTCAATGGGCCCTGACTTTTCAGATGTATTTTCTCTGCTATATTCTGTTTCCAGTATTTTAAAATTTTACTGTAGACCAAAAAAGTTTGTTTTTTGTCTGTGCCACCATTGGAGAGATGTCCTAACAGGATTTAAGGGTGATCTGCCCAATAGAGAGACGGACAGACATAAAAGCTTGAAAGAGACTCTATCCATAATAAAGTAAAACTATTTTGCTGGAGTTGTGCTTGATCTCCAGTGCTACCAAAGAATTAGAACGATTTATACAATTGGTGCCTGTTTGGTTCATTATAGGATGGGAAAAATAAGGCTATATTCACATATATGCATTTCAGTGTTATGCATTGAAAGAAAAGATCCCGCTTGTTGTTTAAAGCATATAAAACCACCACACTGCAAGCTCCCACATTAAAAATCAGAGATGAAAATGTAACCCAGTCTAAGGCCTTGTTCACACCAAGCGCGGAGCAGTTGCAGACCGGATCAAAACTGCGTCCAATGTATACCAATGGTATTTTTTGCTCAAGTTCACATCGCAACGTGCAGTTCCAGGAAATGCCTGGAACGCACGGAAAGCCCATGTTAAACAAACAAAAACCATTTTTTTTTTAACAAAAATGGCCCGAAACGCATCAAAAACGCGACACAACCCACTGCACTGCGTGTGCAGAAACCTAGCGGATCTGCTCTGCATTTGGTGTGAACAAGGCCTAAAGGTCCGGTTTGTGATGTTCTCCTCAGCCAGTTGTTTTTGCTACATGTAGTTTAATTCATTGCAGCTAAATGAAAAAGGAAACCCTGTTGTGTCTTCCACAGCAAACCTCAGTCTTAGATTCAACAGCCCTGAAGAACAGAGTCCAGTTAAGTCGGAAGAGCCAGCGACGTGCGCCAACCCAGTTACAGCGCAGAAGTCGGTTGTTGCAATCAAGCAGCCAGCTAGCTGTGATTGAGGACACTGACAACCTTTGGATGTACACTGATTCTACAGGTAGTGAATTTGTATATAGTTCAACAGTATTTGTATGAACAATATAGACTGCACTACTACCTAAAGTGGTACTTAGAAAAAGAGCTTAGTACTCTATTAGCGCTGTTATACGTATACAGATAAAGGTAAATTGAGATATGGTATACACCGCCTCAAGATACTAATGTATATAAAAATTTATATGCAACTTTTCTCTGACTTTTTAACCCAGGGGGACCCTTCAAATAAGTTTCCGTGCTCGGGAAACCCCTGCTAATAACTATTGTTAAAGTGTTGTCTTTAGATTATTAGACTTCCAGGGCTGCTCCTTACTACTATATTAGTTTTAGTAGTAATAATGAAATGAAACAAGTAATAATGATGGACAGACAATAAGTATTGTAGTGCTCCCTCATATTGATGGTCTTAGTGAAGGGCCCTAGTACACTGGTGCCAGATGGGAAGAATGCGCCATACACGGGTGGTAAGTGGGAAGAATGCCACCGTTACAGATACCTGAAAAGATAATTGGTGTTACTGTAAGATAATCTGAGCAGCAGAAATTATTTAATGCTCAAGGAACCTCTAGCAACCTGGAGGAAGCCTGGTAAGAAAGGTTCCTCAATAATGTGGCATCGTTTCATTTCATTACAATTTTTTTTTCGGTCAACAATATACTTTTGTGACCGCTTAAATTGATACCAATGTAACATTATTGGCCTGTTGAAGTGTTTAGTAGGACTACTGACTATGATATACATTCTCATTTACATTAGTGGTATGGTATACATTTTCTCTTGTATTTTAGAAGAGAAGCCAGAAAAAAAGGAAGAGGTTGAAGAAGAGGAGGAAAAACCCCAGAGGTCCTCTGTTCATTCACCCCGAATGCCAATGTTCCCTGGAATGGACCATTCAACTCTGATGGTAAACAATGAGTTCCTGTGACTGATTAGTGTGACCTTGGTCATCTCTATTATAAATAGAATAGATAAGTATGTCCTATATAAGAATTGAGCAAGAACATATGGATTAGAATTGGTTGCATTATATTTTGGTGTGTGCTTCTTACGCCTGCAGCCTCTCTATCTTACAATGCCACCTGTAGGTAAGAGTTGGTACTGTGGCCAAGCCACTAAAATAATGATTCTTTGTGGGTGTCATATCGGAATAGTTAGATGTCATCAGCTACTGGATGATGGCCCTCACATCTTTTACTATCATTGTGTTTGTGAAGCACTGTTCACTGCTTTTTAAGCAAAGGAACCCATTAAATTGTTAGTATTACCAAAGTAAGAATATAGACTGCTTTTTAAAACAAAAATGTTTTTAGATTGGCTGTCTTGAGGCTTTCACAAGAAGTGGACTATACTACTGATGATGACCTAGCAGGAGACTGGTAGTGTCAAATGCTGAATAAATTCTTACATTTTATCGTAAACATGACTAGTGTAGTAAAGCTGAAACAATTCATTTGGCAATGCTTACATTATGAACTTAAATCTGTTTTCCCCAATGTGTGTGTTTTGCCTTGTATATTAATTGCTTTTTTTTCCATAGGCACAGCTTCGGAAAAGGCAAGATGCTGAAAGCAGTACCGAATCTTCACCCCAAGTTTCAAAGTCGCCAAAATCACCTCTACCACATGGAACACTGGGCGTCAAACTTCTGCCAACCTCCGCAGACAAGCAAGAAAAGTTAGTTGACTAATAGTCTGGTTTAGTACAGTCACAGTCTGTACCCAGATTACCTCTAATTGTATTGTGCTGACGTTATGGTATATGGATCATATATGTGTTACACTTAAAGCACATCTCCATTTCCTTTCTTCCCCAGCACCCCTGTCCTATAACTATTCCTTTTCTCTTTATACACACCTGTAAGTGTATCGAAAACCCAAGCAAAAATGTGATATATTACAGCTTACAGATTTTTAAATGTGGTTGCTGTTACTTTTTTTAGGTTTTATATTCCTTTATTTATACCAGGCAATGTAGCCAGTAAGTCTGTTATTGTTCAGCTTCCATTAACAGACCAAGCTGTCCAGCAAAAGTGGCACACAGAGGGTTGAGGCAAACCGGTGCTTTCATTGGTCAGATTTTATTTATTTATGTAAAATCATTGTTTCAGAAGAAAAAAATGAAACTGTTACTGTAACTTCTTAAAACATGTTAGCTGAAGTTTGGATTTAATTTAAGTCCATCTAAATTTTCTAGTGTACTTACCCTAACCGTAGCATGACAGTGCTACTGTTCAAGGGTGGCTCTGACAGCCCCTTGACTTCCCTAAGAGAGGAAGTGTGTTACTGGCTGAATCACCCGGTGAATAATAAAGGAATAAAAAGCCTAAAAAAAGAAAACCATTGTAATTACCACATTTAAGACTTGGTAAGATGGATTTAAATATGCTTTAAAGTGTATGTAAACCATAAACTAGTGAACTTGTCTTATTTTCTGCCTTTTGGAATGGTAAATATACTATTTATACCTGTTTGATCAATACAAAAAAATACCTGCCAAAAATCAACTTGAACTTATTAGATCCTTTGCTCTTTGCCTCTGCTGCACTGACATCTCAGTAAGTGTCATCAGCCCTCCTGTTCACCTCTGTGGACTACTATATCCTGTAATGAGTGGAGGTTAGCAGGAGGAACCAGTGAGAGCTGCAGGGGACCCAGATCAACACTTGAAATGTTAGTTTCCCTGTGTACTTTACATGAATGTTTCTCAGGGTTGGAGTGGCATTCTGCCCCAAACACAGCAGGAAAGGTGAGTGTGTACACTCCTGTTTAATGGGTATTGCTGGATTTTAAAAATGTAGTATAGGGACAGGGCTGCATGAACCTTTATATATGAAAATGGCTCTCTGAGCAATGACATAATAACAATAATAGAGATATGAGTAAAGTTTTGTAGACCACTTAATGTATGTGTACGTCTGCACAGCTCCCTCACAGCAGTGCTAGACTAGAGAAATACTTGTCTGCACACCTGAAATGGCAGACCACATTTCATGAATGTGCCTAAATCGCATGCATTTCACAAAACATCAACCCATTTTCCTGGTGCATGTTGTAGGCTCAACTACATGCAAAGTGTTTTCGATGTCTTGATTTCCTTCTTGATAAGATTTTGTGGATATATTCCTTTGAAAGTTTATTATTGGGTTTTGTGTTTAATGTGGGCTGTATGTATTTCTATTTTTAGCATTTTCTTTTAGCAGTTTGTTTTGCTTCTTTGTTTCAGATCTGCAGGAGAATCTCCCCAGTGGTTAAAAGAGCTGAAATCAAAGAAGAGACAGAGCCAATATGAAAACCACAGTTAACAGGTATATTGGTTTATAATGAGTGTACATGATCATTTAGCTGAGTATCAGCTTTTGCTGCTGCTCTTTTAAAGGCAGTAAACGCTTTATACACATCTATGTACAGGTGTTATATAGGCCACAGAGGGCCTGACGTCTGAGTGTTTATATTAAGATCTGATACTATTTCCCCACAACCACCAATTAAATTCAGACTTTCAAGACCAGTTTGAATGGAATAGTGGCTGAGGGTGCACACACCTATAACGCTCCAAGCTTTCATTGGCAATGAGTGCACAAGAGCTGCATTGAGCTGACTTGCTTAATTAAGCCATGATTAAGCTTTGTCTGCCTCCCTTATTAAAATAAATTACGTTTGCAAAAGTTGCCTGCATCAACTCTGCAGTGACCATTTACCTCTGTTGCCCAAGAGGTATGTGTGTTTCTTGTTGATTTGGAAAGTTGTAATATTGCAGCACACCATCGGTTCATAGCAGCCCAGGGTCAAATCCCTGTAACTGTTGATGTGGTAGGGGTCATTGCTGGATTAAATTCAGAACTTTCAGGCTGGCGTACATGTCAACTCCAGACAACATTTTTCTTTTTTTTTGTTGGTTTTTGATAGTTGGTAAAAGTCAGAATTTCTGTAAATTGGTTTTTACTGACTGTGTGAGGATTTGCTCACCCTCCCTGTCTTAGTGATGTCGGGGCAAGAAATGAGAGGGTTCAAGTGTTACTAGGACAGGAAGAAATAGAGCGTAAAAAAACCTTACCCCTTCTAAATTCTACTAAATACATGTTTCTTTGTCCCTATCTTTGTCGGTATATCAGAGCTATCCCATCACTTTCTGGTCATGTGATAACCTTGTCACCAGGACAGAAATTGAGAAATCTCAATGGGAACACAAACAACTATAAAAATCTGACATATATTCCAACTCCTTTGTTCAAAACTAAAAAACGGCAACAAAAATATTTTGGCTGGGGATAGGTTTTAACTTCCTACTACTGAGCAAAACATTTTTAATTTCTTTCACAAATTAACAGTTAATACTAAATAGGAGTTTTGCTTGCTGGTTTCATCTAAAGTAACTCTGTTGCTCGTTAAAAAGGAGAACCTGCAAAAAAAAGGGTTCATTGTCCCCTGTCCTGCCTCCCAATCTTTGCTCTGTATATGAGCTGTGGTCCCTGGAACAATCTTCACTTTCAACACTTCTAGGAGCATTGCATACCTGCATACCCTGACACTTGCTATGGTTACTTCTGCTGAGCCCTTTGTCACTATTGTGTCCTGTAGTAATTTGGGGGAGCTGGAGGAAGGAACAGAACAGCGCAGTGGGGCACCGGGCATCCAACACTCCCAGACATTTGTCTGATGTAAAAAAATGGCCTTTACTGTGCAAGAGAGCAAAGACTGAAGGAATGGGTGCAGGGATAGGTGGGTATAAACCCTCTTTAATTGCAAGTAGTTCTTTTTTTTTTTTTTTTTTTTTCAACCCAGTGATTTACTTTAAGGATGATATGTAGATGCCTCTACAATGGTTCATTAATTTAAATTGATTTATAGAAATACACTAACTGTTTTTCTTTTTCTTCTCCCTAGACCAACACTCAACCAGAGTGAACACAGCAGTTTAAATAAGCCTTAATCCAGCCAGCCGTACAGATGCACACCCTTCTACTGTCTTGCTTCATCTCAGCTGCGACGTGTTCTGTGCCTTCCCATTTTTGCAGAGAAAATAAAGCTGCTTAGTACTTACACAGATACAAAAATACATGTATTTTATTGTAGAGAAGAGAAAAGTCACTTTAAAACTTAAAAAGGATATCTACTTGAAACAGAGCTGTACAAAAAGCCAAAGGTCATGCCTCCTGATGACCTTTTGACACAGAGGGATTCAGGACAGTGGCCACTAGCGCCTGTCTGTGGAACGAATGTGAAAAACCTGATGTGTATGGATAGCCCAGTATAGAACGAGTGTGGGAAATAAAGACTGACTTTTATATTTGTTTATGGAAAAGAAAAATTTCAGTTTCACAAGAGTTTATCTTTTGTCACATAGAATATTGTAATTCACTATCCAGATGATTTATTCGATCCAGAGTATAAATATATATATATAGAGAGAGAGAGAGAAAGAGAACAAAATGTTTACTGCCAATAATAACAAAAGCTTGACCACTTTTTGTAAAAAATACTTTTTAAAATTGTTGATAGGAGAGCGAATGTCAGAATGAACACATTGAATTTTAAGTTTTCTGCGCTTTTATTTTGGGTTCTGCACGATACTGTTTTATTAGAGAATATTTTAACTCTTTTTGCTGTTGATTCTTGTACACACACGGATATATATTAATTTTTTATTGTTCTCATTAGCCATTGTTTCACAATTACTCTCTGATATTACATTTACCATTGTTCTTGCTAACTTGTTGTAACACACTAAATTGTCCTAAATCTGTATCAGTTGTTTTGTTCCTTGTGCTCTGTATACCTCTTGTCTGTCTGTTCTCACATAGCAACATTATTTTTCCCATGATCTATGTACATCTTAGAAACCCAGCCCTCATCCTGTGTTCTTAGGATTCCCTCCATTATGTACAAGTCTGTGTTTACTGTGCAGCATGGATCAGAACATTGCGGGGCATACAGAAAAGATACTCTTCGGAATTTAAAGGTCTGAAAAATGTAAACACAAGTTGGCTTAATATTCTCATAGACTTTAGATATTTGTCCAATATTGGTGAAAAGAGTTAGAATAGGGAGTGATAGAATGTCTGTCAGTAGGTCATCTCCGACCTATGTAAGTATGTATACTTGCCTGGTGACCTCTGGGATAATGTATCCTTGGATGATCTCTAGGGTAACTCAGAGATGAGGCCAGCATTGGAGATATCTGCCCCAAGCAAAAATGTGAACTGTGCTGTTATCATAGTAAATTTGTAAGTCATCTGTTGACTATATTGTACAGAAGAATTGTTTTGAATAAAAAGATAGGGTTAAAACTACATCTCGAATCTATTAAGTATTGCAGCACTTGCAGGGAGAGCTGCATGAGGCTTGGACCCAATGAATTAAGACATTTTAAGAAGGAGCTGTTGCTAGGAAGATCCTAGCCCATAGATATGTATTTAGGTCTGCAGGCATGTGTGATACAGGACTTTTCTGAATTGATCTGAACCTTACACAGCCCTCATTGTTTCCTGCAAGTTGAGCTGAAGACACTCCATTATATGCAGTATGCTTTGGATACGTTTAAATTAATGTACCCATTTTGAGGGGAACCACTTCAAGCTTCATGTCAAAAGTGATCTTTGTCTTTGCCTATACTGTCCCTAACATTGGTTCACGCAGTTTAGTAGTAATCAAGACATTTTTAAAAAGTAGCAATCATTTTTGCTCTTTGACAAAGGTCCTAAATAAATAAAAAACCAAAGTGTTCCTGTATTAGCTAGGAGTAAAATGTGGTTATCGGTTCAGTCAGGTCAGGCTGGGGAAAGCCAATTAGAATGCAGTTCAGTGGATCTGTGCAAAAATATGTTTACTTCATCACTGATATATTCTATTCTTTAAAGTTTGGCGTTTTCTAACTTTTATTTTCATAAATGGTTTGTAAATAAGCCAACCTGTGCTTTAGATTTTTCTGGCCCTTTAATACTAGCTGGTTAAGTTTATGAAATGAACTGCATTTATTATTCTAGCAAATCATGTTAGACAAATATTGGAAACTACTGGGTCATTTAATGAGATCTGTGCCATATAATGAAATGTGGGAAACAGCAATAATTGTACATTCTATTCTACATGTATTGAAAATGAAACACCTGCAGTACACTAAATGTCGTTGACATTGCTTCAGTTGTGTTGCAGGGCATAAATATTTTATAAATGGCTTCATTTTATGCTCGCAGTCTCAAGATAAACTATCCATATAGTGATGCCTTGTTTTATGGACCAGTTGATCAGTCCATTGGAGAGTTACATTGTTCAGCACAAAATGCCTTTGCGGACCAGTCTGTCTAATTCATAACGGGGTTCCTACAAATGATGTTGTACAGAAAGCCTGTTTCTTGTGTGGGGATGTGGAATACATTATGTATTGTATACATCTACAGTGTTACATTTTTTGCTAGAGAAATGGTTAAATAGACCTTTTAAAATCACATTGCAGTATGGGTTAAAGAATATTTAATTTGCAAACATCAACTGTATAAATAAAGGCTATATAGAGAGGCATTTTCTTGGCTTGGCTGCATGTAAATTCTGACTTGCAGTCTAAGTATAGATTTGTCACCCCCTCCCCACATCCCGCAATGCAGTGTGTAAACCTTTCCACCCCTTTGAGGGGGTGTGTCATGAGTTTTGTTATAGTTTGAGATTTACATGCAGCGTTCCTGGGTCCCCAGAAACTTAGGAGCTCTTTCATAAGGAAATAAAGGTAAGATGTGTGTAAGTACTTCAAGGTCAAACTTTGTAGACACTGCTGTGTAAGCATTAAATAACAACCTTACATTTAGTGAAGTCCATTAACCCCTTCACCCCCCTAATTGCAGCCCATCTGGTAAAATACCTACCTTCCTCCCCATTCCAGTGATCTTCCCTGTGCTGCCCTGCCCAACGGTGCAGTTATTGCAAGGAACTATCCTGGCCAGCTCCTCCCTCTAACACGTGCCGTGGCCCTATAGGGATGAATGGTTCCACTCTACATGTGCAATAGGAAGAGGAGCCGACTGGGACAGAAAGTAAATATTTTACCAGGTGGGCTGCATTTGGGGAAGGGTTACTTAAAAAAACAACTTTACTAAAGGTGATGCTTTCCTTTAAGGACTGGTTTCACATTGAAGTAAGCCTGTCATGATTGTCCTGCCTATGGCATTGACTTGAAGAAGAACTCCAGGATTTTGAACAGTTAACCACTTACAGTGGGCCCTCCTCCACACTACAAAGGTGAACTGCTTGTTTTTCTCTAGGGGTGAAAATAAAGAAGAAATACTCACATGATCCTTGGTCCCGCAGTAACCGCTCACCTCCCCTCCGGCTGTGGTATGTCTCCCGGCGTCTAATAGACCTGTATTAGACGTGATGACGTCATGGGTCCTTGGACCGTCGGAGCCCGGGGGGAGAAGAGGCTGCAGGGACAGGTTTAGCAGACAGGAGGTACCGAGAATAAGTGTTTCTTCTTTATTTCACCCCTAGGCCAAAAGAGCAGTTAACCCTTGCAGTGTGGGGTAGCCCCAATGCAAGGGTTAACTTTTCAAAATCCTGGAGTTCCACTATAATGTAATAAAGCTAGAATGTGTGCATGACAGCAGGGTATATAGCATTTCATGAGGAGTGATCAGCAATGATAGGCTTCATTGTTTCTCAGGGCAGGTTTCAGTCTGTTTGCTTGCTCTTATCATCCTGGAGCCTTCATAATGTTTATATCTCCTCCATTTGTGGCATGGACTGCTTGGGTGTCTGAGGATTCCTAATAAATGTCAGTGAGGCTAATAGCTTGCGTATTAAGGGGAGGAAATGGCTCAGAAACTTTGAGATGGAAATTTACATCGGATCTGCCTCCAAGCCGAAAAAAGTCCATTTGGATGGAGGCTTCCAAACCATTCAGTTTGGTAGGAACCAGTGACCATACTGTGGAATAAAGCACGCTTATTTTATGGTCTCTTTAATAGAGCTGCTTCCATATGTTCTAGTTAACAAGCATGCTTTAAAATCATTAGACCAGCCATTGCTTATAGTACCTCTAATCCTTTCTCTGACAGGATGGCAAAACACTGTAGAACATAAATTCATGGGGTGCACATTTATTTTTTTTGACTACAGGTGAGTGAAACCTGAAATAGATTGTATATTAGTGTAAATTTTAGCGTCTTAAAACATTCAATAAACACAATGTTGTAATTACCTTTTATAAAATGATGAGAAAAGTGTTTGTGAGCCAAAACCAAATTATTGTTAGCCCAGGTGTTCACAACCTGGCAGAAGTGAAGATCTTGTTCTTCATTACCTCCTGAGGGAGCATGCAATGTGGAGGCACGACCGGTAATGAGAAGAGGGAAGGAATACGTTGTGTATATCTGAAACATCAGTAGCACTACCACTGTAAACTCTCTTGCACAAAAGTGAAACTTGTATATACTCTCTGAATCCTTTGCACTTACTGTTGTACTACTGTACCAGCAGGAGATGCATGCGAAGAGGCCTTTCAATGTTTCTTGCATCTCAGTGAACTGCTGCAGATTGTATTGTCGCTCCAATCAGTTACAGAATAAAATTTTATTCCACTATGTACAAATGAACTGTATACAGTGTGTAATATATATACATAGATATGTATACACACAAGCACACATTATACAAATATGGTTGCAATAAAACTGGTTTTGAATACACAGAATATATATTTAAAATATGCCTCTGCCTTGTCATTTGTTTCTTTTATTGTCTTCCAATGTTCTCATTTAAGAGAGTTTAGGGAACAAAATGCTAAATAAATGGGTGTGATTAAATGCTGTCCTACGAAATGTCTGCCATTGCTGGCCTTCTAATAATGCTTGCTGTGTGGCATACTTTGAATCACTGGCTTGGAGCCAAAGGTGGAGCAAGACAAATTCAGAACTGATCATCATACTTGTTCTGGGACACTGTATGGCTATATCCATATTCTTTAATAGTTTTGTATCACAATTTTAAATAGAGTAAAGAGTTTAGACTTCTAAAGCTATGCATTATTACACCTTTAATTTTTGAAAATGCCCATTCCTTCTGTAAATAATTTGAGTTAAAACATTTCCTAACACTAGCCACTGCCTCAAGACTATTAAAATCACTGGATCAGCATGACATCCAAAATGAGAGATCAGCCATGGAAGTCTGCATATTCTATCATAATGAGTTTTCTTTAGTGTTAAAAGGAACCTATAGGGTCTTTCCTGTTTGAGTTTTTAACAAGTACATCAAAGTCATGTGACCTTAAACAATTTGACATGCATGCTGTGTCTATGTTTTCAGGATTGTATATTGTAGATTATCTTTCTGTCTCCCCATATCTGATGTGCGGTGAGCACCTCAACAGTACAACTGGTATGCCACAAAAGCAGACATTAGTTTTCAGTTGGTCACATAGACCTGGTACCACAGCAACATATCAAATAGAGCTTTGAGTGCTCACCAACTGCGCTGCCAAGTTAGGGACATCCATTTACAGTAATGGGTACTGCAGAGCCATTGCTGTCAGGTGTTTGCTAAAACTAATTGTTTTCATTAGAGTTTGTTCCCACTAATGAGGTGCGGTGCACTGGAGTCTTGGATGACACTGACCTGCTGTTTGTAATTCAATATCTTCAATTGGAATCTTTCAGAAATGCAATTCAGATTGTCACACACAAACACAAATGTGCCCTTAGGACCTAGCATCTTGGGTGCCATTGATAAAGCAAGCAGAGCAGCTTCTTTGGTTCCTGTGTGTATGAGTCCCAGAGCACAATCACTGTAAAGCAATATTTGGGTGATACCGAGCAGGAATAACATCATGCATATGTGACAAGTAAATGTGCTAAGTGCATTTATACAGCTGCAATAAAGTCTGTGAACTCAATGGAATTAATTTATTGCTATGACTCAGATCAAGATTACAGCATATTTTAAAAGTTATGCATGTATCTAGTTTTTACTTGCTAAACATATTCCTCCATCTACGCTAAACTGTGTGGAGGAGGAATCTCCCACTGGGCCGAGCTTCAGTATCTGGCTAGCCTGCCCCGCTGGCTCTCATAATACCTGAACAATGCCTGCATCCAATCAGATTGTTCAGGTAATTTGAGAGCCAGTGGGGCCAACAAGCAAGATACTGAAGCTTGGCCCAGTGGAAGATTCCTTCATCCACACAGTTTAGTGTAGATGGAGAATCTGTTGCACTTTTTCCATCTCACTATAGAAAATCTATAGGTGTATGGCCAGTTTAAGAGTTCATAAACTTTTTCTTGCAATTATATCCACATGCAAACACATTTTTTTAAATGTACCAAATTTTCGTTAGATGATTTATATAAAGCAAAAGGGTTGGTGTCCATACTTTCAATATTTCTACCTACTGGAGAATAAACTCCAACATATACTTTGAGCATATGTGAACATAGAACCTAACTGTTGTACCGAAGGTTGAAATCATATGGGCCTAGAAGGAGAGAAGAAGGGCCTTCTATTCTTGCCAGCGGCTTTATTACTAATCTAAAATTCTGTAAAACTTCAGATTTGCTTCTCTGACCTGGGGGGAAAAACGGAGTGTTGTCAGATGTAACAAAGTGAATTGTGAGTGACAGAAGATTATTAAGAAGAGAGCAGATTTTCCATAATTTGTTTTAATGTGATTATGGTGTCTTATGACGCTGTATGATGAAGTAAAAGCGTGTTTGTAGTTCATCTAACATCTTGTCTTTTTCTGAGGGGTATTAGTAAGAGTACCCATGTGGGATTGATAAGAGAGCATGGAAATAGACAGTACACAATAGGTGTACAGCGAGAATCTTTAATGGAGAAAGTTGAGTTTGTTAAAGTGATGAAAGAGCTTCTGACAGTGCGTCTGTCATACAGGCTAGGATCTTGGCTGTCAAAATGACACAAGGTCCTGGTGGGCCTAAAGGTATTTTCACTTTGCAGCTAAATTGAGGTAACACCTATTTTATATTTGTTCTCATGTTCGCACAGCATAAAAAATATGTAAAAATTGTTGCGTGTGTATACATATATATATATATACACACACACTCACACTATCTTGCCAAAAGTATTGGGACACCCCTCCAAATCATTGGATTCAGGTGTTCCTTGAAATTTCCTTGCTACTAAATATTCCACGGTCACCTGTTAGTGGTATTATAACAAAGTGGAAGCAACTGGGAATAACAGCAACTCAGCCACAAAGTGGTAGGCCACGTAAAGTGACAGAGTGGGGTCGGCGCATGCTGAGGCGCACAGTGCGCAGAAGTCGCCAACTGTCTGCAGAGTCAATAGCTATAGACCTCCAAACCTCGTGTGGCCTTCAGATTGGCACAACAACAGTGCGTAGAGAGCTTCATGGAATGAATTTCCGTGGCCGAGCAGTTGCATCCAAGTCTTGCATCACCAAGTGAAATGCAAAGCGTCAGATGCAGGGGTGTAAAGCACGCCGCCACTGGACTCTAGAGAAGTGGAGACGTGTTCTCTGGAGTGACGAATCATGCTTCTCTGTCTGGCAATCCAATGGATGTGTCCGGGTTTGGCGGTTGCCAGGAGAAAGGTACTTGCCTGACTGCATTGTGCCAAGTGTAAAGTTTGGTGGAGGGGGGATTATGGAGTAGGGTTGTTTTTCAGGGGTTGGGCTTGGTTCCAGTGAACCAACATTCCCATAGACACACTCCTAAACCTTGTGGAGGCCTTCCCAGAAGAGTTGAAGCTGTTATAGCGGCAAAGGGTGGGCCAACTCAATATTGAACCCTACGGACTAAGACTGGGATGCCATTAAAGTTCATGTGCGTGTAAAGGCAGGTGTCCCAATACTTTTGGTAATATAGTGTGTATATTTCAAATCAATATTGGGTGTGGCTACCCTTTGCCTTCAAACAGCATCAATTCTTCTAGATTTGATGCTGTACAATTGAACACAGTCTTTGAAGGAACTCGGCAGGTAAGTTGTTCCAAATATGTTGGAGAACTAATCACAGATAGGTGGATGTAGGCTGCCTCAACTCCTTCTGTCTCTTCATGTAATCCCAGACAGACTCCATGATGTTGAGATTAGGGCTCTATGGGGGCCAAACCATCACTTCCAGAACTCCTTGTTATATTTTATGCTGAAGATAGTTCTTAATCATAATGCAGAATAAATTTGGGGCCAAATACACATCTCCCTGATGGTGGATAAGTATCTGTTTGTATTTCTCAGCATTGAGGACACCATTGATCCTGACCAAATCTCCCAACTCCATTGGCAGAAATGCAGCCCCAGACTTGCAAGGAACATCCACCATGCTTCACTGTTGCCCGCAGACACTCATTATTGTACCGCTCTTCGGCAAACAGACGACCTCCTGCTACAGCCAAATATTTCAAATTTTGACTCATCAGTCCGGAGCACCTGCTGCCCTTTTTCTGCACCCCAGTTCCTATGTTTTCATGCATAGTTGAGTCGTTTAGCCTTGTTTCCACATCGGAGGTATGGCTTTTTGCCTGCAAGACCACAGAAAAATGTCAGCAGGTGCTCTGGACTGATGAGTCAAAATTTGGCTGTAGCAGGAGGCAGTTTGTTCACCGAAGGGCTGGAGAGTGGTACAGTAATGAGTGTCTGCAGCAACAGTGAAGCATGGTGGAAGTTTGAAACTTTGCTGAAAGGTACACAGTAAACATTTTCTATAAAACAGAACCTCAAGATAATGCATTTCTCATTTTTATAAATGAGTGTTCTGCTTTAGAGTAAAGCCAATTTCCTGTCTGAGGTTTTGTAATAATATGTCATCTGTTGACTGCAACAACTACAAGAGATTCAGTGTTTCTTGGCAGCTGCCAGTAGCAGACTGATATCAGGGCCCACCTATGGTACAGTGACCGAGAACAATAAAATCATGGTGCTCACTCTTGTGTAGCTGCACGAACAGCTTTCTCCTGTGTAACACACCACAGAGTTTTTATAGGCTGAATGTAGAAGACAGTTTTTAAAATGATGAGGGTATCTTGTAATGCTAAAGAAACAAAACAGTTTTGAATATAGCTGAAGTATTTCTAATGTTAGAGTCATCCTTATGCATTACAATACATGTTATTTTGGTTATATTCTTTTTTTTTTTCTTCAAACTTTATTTTACTTTATTATTTTTAGTTTTGAAAACTCGCCATACAGTTGCAAGGTACATTAAAGATTATGACCAATATAGTTAGCAGTACAGTACTAGCGACGTTACATAGACATACTGTATGTATATAACATGAACAAAATAATTGTGAATGAAGCAACACAAGCATATAAACTGGTGGATACTCCAGGTATTTCCTGACATACCACTCCACCTCACAAGTGCAGAGATTGGAGTTGGAAGTTGAGGGGGAGGGAGAGTAGAAGAAAAAAGGGGGGGGGGGGGGGGGGAGGGACTGAGTCTATCCATCCAGGTGACTGGGCAGGTCCATACCCTGAAAGTTCCAAGTGACTGGGCAGGTCCACACCCTAAAAGTTCCAAGTGACTTGGCAGGTCCACACCATAGCTGTTACCAACCACACGTTCCCCCTGTGTGGGCAGTCTCACATCTGATGATCACTATACTTTTGTTAGGGGACTCTAGAAAGAGGTCCAGGTCATGGGTATTCTTTGCTTCCGTAAGCAAACATGTTTGTGATGCTCTAATAGAAGGACTTCATAATATCATCTCACAAAAGATCACAATTTTGCAATATTGTCTGTCGCTAAGAGATTCCCATGACCTTGTCTGTGACAACCACAATGTGCCCACTTTGCCCTATCTTCCAAGTAAACTGGACAGTGAAGAGTAGGGTGAAATAGAATCTAATGTAAGCAACTAAAACACTTTCAGCTTGTAGTTGTTAGGTTCATCTTCACCATTCTGCTAGTTGGCAATCCAGTAACTAGTCACAAATACAGACAGAGCAGTTGGTCCCGCAGACCAGGGTGTATCTGTCTTAGAAATGTATACAGACCACGAAATACAAGCCCCAGATCCAAGCCATTGAGGAACTTGTGCCACATCATCTAATTCAAGTTTAGGTAGCCAGTGGGCAGTTTTGGTTGTTTCTAAAAAAAAAAAAAAAATTTAATACACATGCTGCTCATATTTAACTCCTCACAGAGGGCAACAGGCCCGATTCGGTGCCAGAACGCACTGGCCGGCTCACTTTGTTTTGGGATGGGGGCGTGAAGGTGCATTGAAGTCAACGGCACCACAGACACACACACACACACACACACACACACACACACACACACACCCCCGGCTGCAGTGAGATCTTCACCAGAACACATGGAACATCAATGCCTGCGTTCCGAGCCGGTGAGGTCAGAAGTAATGCTGCATACACTTTTTTTCTGACCGGACTGGAACACAGGCATTGATGTGCTACGCGTTTCAGTGTGGGCAATCCCACTGCGGCCAGAGGGCTTGGCTGCAGTGCCATTAACTTCAATGAACCACTGAACACCCTCCCGCCCCAAAACAAAGTGAGCCGGCCTGGTTGCGATCCAGTGCGTTCCGGCACACCAACGCACTGGGGCTGGTGTGAACTAGCCCTAAGGGGCTGTAAAAACATTTCTTACTTTTGTGGACTTTGCTGCATCTTGCAAATGTTTCCAGCTCACCTACTCTCCAATTATTATATGATACAAAGAGTTTAATTTAGAAGAATACCAGTAGACGTGGTATACCTTGACCTTGCTAAAGCATTTGATACAGTACCCCACAAACGTTTAATTTACAAACTAAGGTCTATCAGTATGGATGAAACTGTATGTTAATGGATGTAAAACTGGCTGCATGATCGGATACAGAAAGTGCTACTAAATGTGTAATTTTCTTATTGGGCAAAAGTTGTGAGTAGGGTGCACCAGGGTTCAGTCTTACCACATAATTTTACCACTCGTTCGGCCACATCTTCAGTATGCGTTTCAGTTTTGGTCACCAACCCTCAGACATCCACAAAATCGAGAGAATTCAGAGATGGGCCACGAAATTATTAAAGAGGATGGAAGGCCTGTAGATCGCTATGATCGTTATGTAGATCGCTTTGAGAAATGAAACATAATTTAGACGTTAAATTAGAAAAGAGGTGCTTAAGAGGGGCCTAAGTGTAATTTTTAAAATCATTCATGGAACCACAATATCTGAAACAAAATGTTTACACCAAGAACTCTATTGATGACACGAAGACACAACAAAAATTGTGGAATTTGCTTCCACAGTCAGTAGTATCCGCTGATAGCACTGATTAATTCAAGACATTTCTAGATGAGTTTTTTAGTTCACTAAATATAGAAGGATATGGGAAGTACTAAGAGACACACACACACACCTGTGCCTTTATTCAACAATACCTACTGTTTAACTATGAATTTGGGCATATCTACAACAGCCTTAAGATGAGGAATTGTGCAAACGGGTTGCAAATCTGGACTCATTGTCATTTTATCTAGTGTTCCTACTAAATTTTCACAACCTTTAAGCCATGTCTGCTGGGATTTATGTAAATATGGGATTCGCACGTTTAAAATAGATTTCCCCCAAATCCGGTACGATCCGGCAAAATGGAACACAGCTCCGTTTGTTTTTCCGTACCCGGCCGGAGTTGGGGGGGTAACCGGATGTAAATGGATGTCCATAGACTAGCACTTGGCATCTGATTGCGTCCACATGAAAAACTGACAGGTGGATACAATCAGACCACTCGTGTAAAAGGGGCCTAAAGTGTATTTCAACTGTTGCAGCCAAAATGGAAAACCTACTTTATTTTTGTTACATGATCCCAATTCCATAACATAGCTTTAAAAAAAAAAATGTAGTTTTTACTTGCTGAAAAATCTTATTTAGCTTCCCCTTCCATAATGCTAAGGAGGAAGATGGGGAGTTAATCTTTACCATAATTAATGCTGTCTGTACTGTGCTGGTAGATTTTTATTACCATTTGTAACCTAGATGCGCAGGACAGTCTGTCCTAACAAACAGTTAAAGATCGCAAGGCTTGAGATGTTAATGCACTTAAAAAAAAAAACTCCCTGACATTATCCCTTATATACCATCTATTCTAAGTAATAGAAACTGCTTACAGTGTCCCATGTTCACTGCGTGTCCAAAAAAAAAAAGTAACTCTAATATTTCAGTGGACCGCATTTAGCTCTGATTATGGCACTCATTTGTTGTGGCATTGTTTGATACGCTTAAGCAATGTCACATTTATTTCCAGTGTTGCATTTATTTTTCACCAAGATCTTGTAGTGATGATAGTGATCCATGTGTGAAAATGATGTATCATGCTCCTTGAACCACTCTTTTCACAATCTGAGCCCGATGAATCCTGGCATTGTCATCTTGGAATATGGCCGTGCCATCAGGGAAGAAAAAATCAATTGATGGAAATACCTGGTCAATCAGTATATCAGGTAGGCAGCTGACCTCAATTTTTTGGCAAATAACTTTGCTGAACCTACACCTATGATCCAGTGGAAGGCTCTGACCTATTTCCTTAGCTAAATCCAGCTGGTGCCTTTTTTTTTTGGCCAGGCAGTGTATAACCCTGCTCCAAAATAAAAAAATCATAAAGACAGTCTGTGGAAATGGAAATACATCAAAAACATATTATGGGGGTTTCTCAAATTAAACTGCAAAAGTGTAACTACACTACAACAGACCTAAACATGTATGAATGGATGTACATTGAAGGCGATCCTGTTTGTCTTGTTTATTTGGCTGTAGGGATTCAAACTGTTACTTTAGAAAATGCTGAGAGCTGCAGTAGATCTGACTTATTTGGCATGAGGTCGCGGAGTGAGGCAATCTGAACATGCTGACCCAAAGTTAATCACTAATCTTCTGAAAATGAGCTGTCGAGCTGTAAGGCAGGGCAGTGTCTGATGGGCTCAGTGGATGCCCAGCTCACGCTATTCATGTCAACTCTGATGGAGACAATGCGATAGACACACTTGCTGCCTCAGCACCCATGTACTCTAAAGCTCTATTCATGGCTATCATATATATATGGTACACTACTGGAGCAGGACATGGACATTTGGGAAAACAGTCAGCAGAAGAGGTACAGTGTCTTCCCTCCCTCTGACAGTGGGGTTGGCAGATCTCTGGATTTCTACTTATTCTTGACCCTGGGATGATTATATTACTTTGTGTTCTCTCTATGCTTTGGCTGAAACCTCTTTTTGTAAAACTTCTGCTGTGGCTGTCCTGTTTCCTCCATGGTGGATGGAGCTGACAGAGCTGAAGTGGTACTTAGGCGACCAGTACAGTGTTGTTTCATTTTCAGCCAGTAAATGTTAATTGGGATCCTCAATGTACAAGCTCCATGCACCACTTTTGAAGGAATTGACACAGGCTTCCCTTTTCATTCTAATGTTCAGGGATTGATTTTGGTTTTGTTTAGGTTATTTGAAATGAAAGATAAGAAATGGGTTATAGTGATTTAAGTGTATCAGAGGAAGAGTGTGAACCAAGGAACCAATGATATTATGTGTGGACTGCACTATGTAATACATACTGGTCATAGTCAATGAAAATGTGTTCTTGATATTGTTGATTGGTGTTGTTGATATTATTATTGCCATAACGTGAAGGTAAACCTCTTTGATGGAGCTTTGCATAGCAGTTAAAACTGACAGGGGTTCTAACCTTTCCCCACTTTATCCTAAACTAAGAAAATATTTTTTGGGATGGACTCACATTTGAATGATGTAACAGTGGCAGTGGATTTTTGCTTCACCGTTACTGCTGAAATTTTATGTTGGTAAGTTAGTACTGAGCAGACTCACAAATATGGTGCATCCATTTTAGTCAGCAACTGCACTGGTGTCCATTACACGGAACAATTTGACTTATTCTTTGCTGCTCTTCACTGATTTTTCAAAAAACAATTTTTATGAAGTTAGTGCAAATCAAAGTGGACATTATCTCCTAAAAAATGTCATGAGCATTATAATCTATAAATAGTGGATATTGTATGACCCTTTGTAGCAGTCGGTGTATTAGACCTGAACGCTGAAAGACCTCTTTTAATTGGTACTCTAAAAGACCTACTTTCATTGGTCATTGGTAATAATACAACAAATATAGCAGATGTGCACTTTTTCAAAATAATCTTCCTGAACTGAATGTTGTATTTGTTTTTTGGGGGTTATTTTAGCTGTTTAAGGATCTCATGGTATGATTTGTGGGGTGCCCAAATTGTTGCTCTGCAAATTATTTGTCATTTTCTGGAACTTAAGAAGAAATGTATTCTATAACTTTTTTCCTAGTTTTAGGAAGTGCAGAAGTTTTAGAATCTCTGCCATTTGTTTCATGGTGGAAAAAAAAATACCAACAAATGCATAAGTGCCCAAACATATGCCCTTTGTCATCCACTACATTAGCTTATACATTCTGCTATCTTAGCAATAACACTTTTTCCTTCACATTGAGCCAGCAATTGGCAGTGGTGGCGCTAGGACGTGTTTCTCAGAACCCAACAAACAGCAGATTGGGTTCTGAGAAACACATTGGTGCAATCTGAAGAGAAAGTGTTATTGCTTAGATATTAGAATGTATAAGCTAATTGCTAGTTGATGGCAAATGGCATATGTGTGGGCACTTATTGTTGGTACCATCTTCAAACATCTAACATTATACTCTTTGGGGAGATAATACTTTATGTATTTTAATCAACTGATGTTTTAGATTAAATAAAAAATGATAACTTTAGATATTGGCTATTCATGTTGTATTGGATATTATTGACACCTTTAAAGTCCTTTAATATTCAATTTGACCAATCTGTTTTAGTCACTAGAGATGTGGTGTCATGAGACTATATCAATGGAGGAAGGAGCTATTGCATCAGAGCATATTTCCTAACTATTATTTCCCCACATTCTTTTTTGTAATTTTATATAATACATGGTTATGATAAAGTCCCTAATGCAGTAATCAGAACACCTATTCTTCAAATTAAGATTTCCGGTTCAAGCTTGAATGTGAACAGTGAAAGTGGAATGAAAAATAGTCATGTGCTTTGATAAATATAGACAACTTTACTTTGAACTTTTTCACTAAGCTTTTTATTATGCTTTCACATTTTTACTAAAAATGTGACTATAG
>NW_017306286.1:3091338-3122709 GCF_000935625.1 Nanorana parkeri
TATACAATGTACAAAACTATGACAGTGGCCCACTAGTGGTTAATAGATTTTATTTATTACAGCTGATAAACAAGCACTGTGCGCTGACATAAGGTGACTTATGTGCCAGTGTTACTGGTGGACATTGGTGCATTTATTGTCTGCATGCAAAATACTATTTTGAATTATAATAATAACATGGACGGTTTTACATAACATGCACCTTCTATAGGTCAAGAAAAGAAGTGTCACGCGGTGTGGAGACGAATTTCATTACCGATGAGAAGACCTTTAGGTCTGAAAAGCTCATTCACCTGGTTAATGACAAAGCCTTCTGGGCTGGACAGTTTAATGTCTAGCAATATCTCATTAGATGCAAAGGTCATACGTTTGATATTCACAGATGGTTCTCATATTTACACCCACAAGTGCAATTGCAAGACATTTCCCAAACAGATTTCAACATTTCACAGTTGCTTTTATAGCCAGTTTTCATCTGAAGTATTTCATTTACTAAATATTTATGTATTACCCAATGACAAGATAAATAGAAAGCTACAGGTTGGTTTGAATATGGCCATGTAATATTTCCTATCTGATGTATAATATAATACACCTGTACCTATATCAGATACAGACAACTATTCTCAATGTATTTAACAATATTACACTCAAAATATAAAAATTGCAACTGAAGCCAAAACTATTTTGTGTAGAGTGGAAGATCTGTCAGGAGTAGAGTAGAGTGGAGTAGAGTAGAAAATCTGTCAGGCTTTTATTGCTGTCTGTATCTCCGTGGACATTCACCCTCTCTGTTTGTCCTGATGTCTGTTATCACTGAAAGTAAAATCCCACATTTTGTGTTGTCATCAGAACATGAATAGAGGGGAAAACGTCCAATGGGCACACTAGTTTTGGTGACCCTGCTGACCACCAGAAATTTCCCTGTTCCTTGTTCAATTTCCTTTTGTGGCTATTGGAAAGGAAGTAATGGGAATCTCCCCAATGGGACACAGATGTCAAAAAAAGCTGGCAGGGGTTATAATTTCCCTTACTCTATCCATAACTAAAAAAAGTTGGCTTCAGTTCTGCTTTAAATGCAAAAGTTTAAAGTGCATGTAAACCCAAACAATAAACTTCACTTATGTGCTCCCTTTGGTCTGTTAAATACACAATCAATTGTAAGAGTTTGTTATATCTGTTTGATAAATACAAACAAATAGCCGTTGCTCCTGCCAGACATTTTGTGATCTGATAACTTCCTGTGCTCTCTGTCTGTGATGCACAGTTACCAGTCACATTGTTCCCAATTCTCTTTTTTGACTTCTATCATGTTCAAAAAATACCGCACTCCTCTGCATCTTCACCAAAGATAAATAGGGCTATTCACAAAAGTTTGGAGAAGGCAGGAGAAGTGAACAATCTAGGACAACATAGCTGAACTGGAAAGAGAACTGAATTAGATAATTTTTTCCAAATCAGCTACATTGCCCTAGATTGTTCACTTCTCCTGCCTTCTCCAAACTCTTCACCCTTTTGTGTGTAACCCTGAAAATGTTTATTCAAGGAGCAAAAAACACAGTGTTATTCCTGGAGAGGTCTAGGATGCATGTGGGAGGAATGATAGTTTGTGTTTTTGCTCCTTGAATAACTATTTTATCTTCAGTGCAGATCCTGTGCAATGTGCTATCCTTTAAACCTGGTTATTTGAAGCGGCAGCGCACTCTTTGCCTGCACATGGGACATAATTGGAGTGGAGAGCCGGCCTCAGAATGTGAGCTGTGTTTTGCTGTGTACCTCCCTTTTTTGTTATAGAGAAGAGGAGAGGAGGAGTTGTTTATATGTTTTTAGTTCTAAAACACTTCCTGTCTTAGGGTGACAACATTGTTCCTCCATAGATACATTAAAATGTGTGAGCATTGTCAGCCTTGGACAGGGAGTATGTTACTGGCAGAATAACCAGGTTGAATTTAAGGATAAAAGCCTGAATAAAAGCAAAGTTATGCAGTAGACTGAGTAGACAGAATTTGGAGCAGTTGCCCATAGTAACCAATCAGTTTCTCTCTTCGGTTTGTTCAGTTAAGCTTTGAAAATGATGATAGCTATAGGCAACTGCTTCAGATTCGGTCTGCTCTAGTTTTGATGAACTCCCCTCAGTGTATCTTAGTGTCAGGAGTGAAGAGGAAGCATACTGGTGCCTTGGTGGAAAAAGATCATTATTTTTGCTGGATTTTATTTGTTGCATTTTTTCAGCTGGCCAAACACATAGGGGGGGGGGTCATGCAATTTACAGTCTTGAAGTGGACCTTCACTCTAAAAGTAAACCCTACACCCTTATTTGAAATAGAATGTTTTTATTTTCCTGTTTGTAGATTTTTTAAACTTTCATTCAGGCCCCACCCTCCGCAGCCATTCTTGCCTAGGCGAGAATAACATGTCCTACTCCTGCAGCTTCTTGGGCTTCCTGGTCACTTATCCCAGGAGGTTTCAGGAGCACATCTTCAGGGGCTGGTTGTCTGAAGCTGGATGATTGAGGAGCCAAAGACAATGACGCAGGACCCTGAACATTAGATTGCAGAGTGACAATGCTGGATTTGCCAGGCCGGTAAATATGTGAATTGAGGACAATGCTGCCCAAAAGGTCGAATATGATGGGGGAGAGTAAAATCTCTATTTACCAAATTTGTAGTAGAAAAGCATTCAATGGAATTTGTAGGTAGGATATCTACTACATGGGTATAGTAGAGCTAAAAGGAATTGAATGGCGGTTGTGCATTGAGATTATTACATATGTGACTAGATTTAGATTTTCCCTCCACCTCACAGCTAGATGACCTTTGTCTTGGTCAATTGTATACACTGCTGTATCTTTAGGCAGCTTCCCCACCCTTGCTTCAGTTTATTATTTATTTCTGGTATTCATTTAGTACTGACATATTTACGCAACACTTTACACACATGCGCATTCACATCACTCCCTGCCCTCAAGGAGCTTATCATCTAAGGTCACTATCACACATGCATACATCCAAGGGCCAATTTAAATAGGAGCCAATTAACCTACAAGCATGTCTTTGGAGTGTGGGAGGAAACCAAAGTACCCAGAGGAAACCCACAGGGTTTCAGGGACAGGCACAGGGAGAACATGCAAACTCCTTGTAGATAGTGACCTGGCCAGGTTTGGAACCAGGGACCATCAGTGCTGCAAGGCAGAGGCCTGACCAAAGGGAGAGTTTTTAGAACATACTCCATACTCTGATTTTCAGCTTTAGATTGCTCACATCAGCCTTTTTTAAAGATGACTCACATCAATTCTAACATTGCTGGCATGAATGAGGTGTTTTATATGTTAATATCTCCTTGGTGGAAGCTTTGGAGCATAGTCTTCAAATGTTCCCTCAAAGTTATCCTGCTTTTCACAACTTTGAAGTGGCTCTTCTCCCTATTTCTAGAAGTTTCACCCCTTCTTCATCATGTTGTAGTATGTGTACTAGACCATATCATCAACAAAAACATTTATTATGCATTTCATGTGAAAGAGTTGCTATTAGAATTTACAACAATGTATCTAAAAGGACATATAATAAGCGGTAGATGAAAGGATAACTATGCTATTAGTACAGTTATCTTTAAAAAGTAGTTCCCCCATACCCCCAAGTGTGCTTTTTTTCCTTTCCAGTATTCATTAAGATCTACACTGTGAGGTAGACTGCCACACAGCCTCTTTAGAGAAACTCACACTGTGCAGGCGCAGTGCATTTCACATTTATTCTTAAGGCAATGCAGTTGACCGTTGAGGTCAACAATGAAAGGCTTTCCCACAGGAAGTAGCAGGGAAATGTCTATTGTTATCTATAGCTTTGCAAAATACATCCCCACCATCTCTATCACCTAAATTATTAATATCTTCTTAAAACCTATTGAAAAGCATTTTAGAACATGTAATTACTTGCTATAAAGTTACATTACATATATGAATTATCTTGTAAGATCCAATGAAAAAGCCCCTAATACAACACAAGAAATAATCCGTTACCTTTTCATTTATTATCTCCGTGGTATTCATGCCATTATACGTATTTATTATACGCATTTATCAATTATGTTCAGGAAAAAAATTTAAGGAAAACATTTTTAAATGTTTAAGTTTTCAATTTTAAGTTTTATTGTTTTTAAGGTAAATATGAAATGTTGCTTATAAATATTTAATATTTGCTCATTGGCAGCCAGCAGGTGATGAGCGCCAGAACTTCAGATAACTGGTTTAGTGGTGTGCTGTGACAGATCTGAATAACAGAATCTTACCATAAACATACACAGGTAAATTACACACACACGTCATCTTCTTCTTCCAGAATAAATGGTATGCGCAGACTCTTTGGTCTGCAGGAACATTCACCAGGTGCAGAACTAGTGCTGAGCTTACTTGGGCTCAGACTCTTTGGTGTGCAGGAACATTTAACAAGTGCAGAACTAGTGCTGGGCTTACTTAGTAGACAGCCCAACATGCGCTGCACACACTGGAGCATGAAAGCAGCCAGTAGTAAACATTGATTTGTAAAGAAGGGATTTTGCACACATTTTTCAAATGATGGTATGAGATATCAGTTTATAAACAGATATAATATATATAAAATGTAAACAAAATAAAACACTATAGTTTCCCTTTTAGATTGTTGTCTGCTTACAGACACACCACTAGATCCCCACTAGATCACTTAAAAAACATATTTTCTTGCTTGTTGACATTTGGTTTGATTTTCTTGTATGAAAAGTGTTTTGCTGCTGTGTACGAGACTCCCAAGCGTTGGATAATTGATAGGGTGAGCTGTATTATTTGTCTTGCTCTGTAAATTCATTGTTATTCTCTGCACTATACCATGCTTTTATTTTTTTAAGCAATAGACAGTTTGTAACACTGAAGGATTTTCTACTCTACAGGTAAACATGACTGAACCACAGAGTACCCCTGAACAAATGGCAGCTGGAAAGAGCCACGGAGGAATTGGTGGCAACTACAAGGTAAGACTAGTTACCTATCGTTGTTCACCCTTCATGTAAAGTCAGAATTTCTGAATTCAGAAATTGTCTTTTTTTTAAATACTTATTTTTAATTAAGCATTGTAGATTTGTTGCATTTCTCAGTTTTGCTTTGCTTTTGATCAGGTTTGTATATGTATTACTGAATCCTGATGTTTAATTTATCTGTTGAAGATATTGTATATCTGTTCTTTAGGATTCAAACAACTTTCACACAAAATTTTTAACTGTATTCAATTGGCAAAATGTGTGAATCCTGGGGGAAAATGATGAAGCTTGTGTGATATTTATTTGTAAATAGACCCCTATCCCTATGTGTTATAGTGTGGTTTTGGATGAAAGTCTCAGTAGCAATAATACACTGTAGGAAGTTCAAGTGGTCATTTAAAATAATAACTTCTACAACTTCTAATTTCTGTAGAATCGTAACATCTATAAAAAAAGATTGTAATATTCCCCTACTCTTTAAAGTGATATTAAAGCCAGTTTTTTTTTTCATTTCTCCTTTAAGAAGACCCTCCTTTGCTGGAGGCTTTTTTTTTTTTTTTTTTTTTTTTTTTTTTTTAAGTACTTCTTTCCTCGTTTTCTAGTGTGTCCCCACCAAAGCATATGCTTTATAGTCTATGGAAGAGAATAGATTTAATAGCATATGTGCACCGTGAAACTAAATTTTGCATGTGACTTCCCCTTATAAATGTTAACAAATGCTATGCAGACCTTAGCTGCAATTTAAGGTTTTTGTTTTTTACATCATTGTCCTATCCAGTCCTATGCTCACTAAGAAAGCTTGCACATGTCTTGAATAGCTATGGCATAGTGGTTAGCACTTCTGGCTTGCAGCACTGAGGGTCCATGGTTCAAATCCTGGTCAGGACACTGTCTGCAAGGAGTTTGGTTGTGTGGGTCTCATCTGGGCACTCTGGTTTCCTCCCACACTCCAAAGACATGCTGGTAGGTTAATTGGCTCCTGTCTAAATCAGCCGTGTATGCATGTGAATCAGGCACCTTAGATTATAAGCTCCATGACTGATGTAAATGTACTATGTAAAGAGCCTAACATTGTTGGCGCTATATAAGGATAGTGTATCCTATTTCTATCCACCCAATTGAAATATAAGTATAGTGGGGTATTTATTTTCTAATATACTGCCGACCATGTAACAATTATCAAGATTGTAGAGTTTTTGTAGAGATCTTAACCAAACAAAGTTAAAAAAAAACAAAACAAAAACTAAACCAATAAATACAGCTATTTTGATTTATGTTCCTTCAGATCACACTCTATGAATTGGAGAATTTCCAGGGTAAAAAGTGTGAGCTCACTGGGGAATGCCAGAATTTGTCAGATAAAGGACTTGAGAAAGTTGGATCCATCCAGGTGGAATCTGGACCGTGAGTAGATCATACGTGGGATAAAGGATTGAACCACAGATAGAACACTCTGATCAAACATCTGATATAATAAATAGAAGATGAAAGAATTAATCTCCCATTTTCCTAATGTCACCTCAGTCCAAGTCTGATTTATGAGGTGTACCTGAAACAGTACTATTGACCTTTCAGTATACTATCTCCATACTCCAAACACTCATCACATTTCTCATTTAGATAAGGTCAACATCTTCTGAGATGCTTTACTGTGTACAACGAACCGTCCACACCATTGCCGTAGCTGGATATAGCCAACTATCAGTTACAAATAGACATTTGTGCAATTTTATGAGGGGCTGATTGACCCCACTAGAATTTTATTGGGTTGTGGGAGGAAATTGCATAACCTGGAGGCAATCCTTCTGAACAGACATAAACCCTGTGATGATATTGTCGCTTGTAGGAAATTAACTCAGGACCCCAGCACTTTTAGGCTGCAATTAACCAGGCTAGGACCTCTTGCAGATTTGCCACGAATATGATTCCAATGATCTGTTCTCACAAAGTAACAATTGATGCGCTTTTGTTTCCTAGGAAATAATAGATCAGTAGAGAACTTTATGCGTTACCAAGTATCACACTGCATTAAGTCATTGTTTTCACAGTTAAATTAGTTGCATATTTCTCTACTGTTCTGATATCTTGGGCTTTAAACTGACTTTTGACTGTAAATATCTATGAAAGCTGTATTTACTGGAAGATGGTTTATTGCAGGACATAATTAATAACTAAACTGGTAGAACTAATGCCTATGTGTATTCAAGGCCATTTAAAGTATACTCATACAAAAATCAGCTGGGCTCATTGCCAAATCACATTATTGTGTTTACACGTGTGCCCTAAAGCCATTGTGGGTGTTTCACATCATAATGACTATAGAGACCCACCGTTCTTAGACAGATTCTATGCGGTATGCATACTCTACGATAACATAACAATAATTTAGTGGTATCTATAAAAATGTACTCTGAATTTAAACCTAAGCTGGTCATAAACTAATAGATTTCTTTCATTTAGACCGTTGGCTGTGCAAAAGAAATCTAACATATTCCTCCATCCAGCATGGATGCAGGAATTGCCCATCAGGCTGTTGTTTTGTGACAACCGGTGCCAACTGCTTTCAGAATACCTAAACAGTGACTGCAGCTGATTGGAACTGATTGCAACTGCTCCAGATTCTGTCTGCTCCAGTTTTAATAAATATCCCCCTATGTATTCAATGTTGTCTTAGAGGAGAACTGTTTTTAAATGTACTCTTCCCATGAATCAAATGTCAGCACAGCCCAGGAAAATGACAGGAATGGAAACATCTGCAGTGCTGGGACTGACAGTTTCTCGTACAACTCACCCAATTTTTGCAGTAACACATAACGTTGCTCCCCTTTTCTCATTTAAAAGAGGGACGGTTTAGCCAGATCACATAGAAAATCTCTGTGTGAGATAATGCTTCTGACACCGAAAGTGCTTGTTATCACCTCCTAGGGATAGTTCTAAACAGTCCTCACCTAAGCATCGCATTGAGAGGTGGGACATTAACAACATTTCTGTTTAAAGTGTATGTAAATCTTTTTTGGCTTTAGTCCACTTTTGGGTCAAAGGACTACATTTAATTCCTGACCCAAAGTCAGCACATAGCAGGCTACTGACCATTATTTGCTGATAGTGCAGAGCCATGCTGCAGTCAGCCATGACCCTAAAAATATTGTTGAGATCCACCTGGCTGCCTGATTGACAGCTGGTTCTGCCTCTCTAGAGCCAGAGCTGTGCTGTGCCCTCCGCCTCCCCTGTCTATTCCTCCAATGAGCGCTGGAGAAACAGAAAGGGGAGGGGGAAATCCCTTCAGGGAGCGGTGACTGACAGTTTGCGATCACTTAGCACTCGATATATGGAGCTGGCATGTGACACCCACAGTGTTACACACTGGCTCTAAGTATTGGGAAGAGTATATTTTGCTCTTCCAATACTTCTCCTTTAACAATGCACTTCCCTGAATTGCTTCCTTTTGGTCTTTTAAATATACCGTTGTAAGATTTTGGATGTAACTGCTCAATACGTGCAAAAAAAACCTGTTATTCCCTTCAAAAATCTTGTGAGCTGATATCTTCCTGTACACTCTGCTCTAATGACTGTTACCAGTTAGCTCCTAGTTCTCTCTGTGGACAACAAAACACCATTCTGCCTGTAGTTCTAATATACTTCCAGCCCTAGGTTAACAACGCTGCTCCTTCATGTATACAGTATGTGAGTGTTGTCACCCTAGGATTGGTAAACTGCAGTAAATTTACATTTTTCTTCAGTTTAGATACACTTTAACAGACATACGCTAACAATGTGCTTTCCTTGCTCTAAACAGGATAGTATATGACTTTATCAAGTAGCTATGTGTCACTGGTCACGCATAACTGAAATATCTAAACATTTTCTTTCCCCTCTGGCTGCAGATGGCTCAGCTTTGAACGTCAAGCATTTGGCGGGGAACAGTTTGTCCTGGAGAAGGGTGACTATCCACGATGGGACACCTGGTCTAACAGCCACAGGAGTGACTATGTCATGTCCATCCGTCCCTTAAACATTGTGAGTTGGAAAAACCTACAAAATGCTTTTTTAGTGTTCAATGGAATATTGTGCTATAGCTAAAGAAGTGCAGGAAAATCTTACATAATGAATGTTAAGAAAAAGGAATAAAGAGTAATATCACGACAATAACAGCGCTAACTGGAGGAAGCAGTAGTAGTAGTAGTTTTGCCAATGACATCTGTCATTGATTGGTTGCTCTTTTGTTGGCTACATTTTACTTTACTTAACACAAACAGACTTTAATAAGAAATACATATAATAAATCCAGGTAAAACACCAGATCACAGAGAACTGTCAGTACCAGTCTGGGCAGTCTTGGTGTGCATAAATAGCCCATGCTATTTCTGTGCTCATTTTTATGAGTTATGTAAAAATGTTACAGAGAGAGTAGTTCATGGTGTTCAGTGGCTATATGAATCTATTTATGACAATGAAAGCCATTCTTATAAAAAAAATGACCAAAAGTGTAGCATCGTTACAGGTCTAGCATTTACTAGTAAATGGGCATGAGATAGTAGTCACCAAATCAAACTATTTGCAGGCAACTATCTTCCATCTGTTGGAGGCCTCCATGAAGCCTTCATACAGCAGCTACATGGAGGAACAGGCAACAAGGTGGATTAGAAATGTGCCTTTATTACTATTGTTTCCCTCCTTCCTCTTCTGTTTATATTTCTCCTTTACATTCCCAGGAACAGGGGCATTTAGGTGAGCTGAACAGTCATGTTTGTAAAACGTCCAGTAGACCAAAGTGCGAAAGGCCAGATGGTGTCTGCATGTTAAACTGCCCTCTAACATTTATGGACACATTTATTAGGTTGCTGCTTTTGTATTAAATTATCCCATTTATTTATAAAGTTTCTAATTCAAATCTTTAATTCTATATATATTTAACAGGATAGTGCTGACCACAAAATCCACCTGTTTGAGAACGCTGGCTACAATGGAAGGAAGATGGAGATTGTGGATGACGATGTACCCAGTCTGTGGGCTCATGGCTTCCAGGACCGTGTGGCCAGTATTAAAGTTCTCAATGGAACGTAAGAACATTTACTTTAAGTGGCCATTTTATTTCTTACATTTGGTTACTCACTGAAAAAATATCTTACTCGCATATTGTGGGTAACAAAGTAAAACAAATATTATCCATCATGCTCTAAGCAGCAGCTGGTGAAAATCCATTCAGGTACTATGTATGTAACCGAGTGGATAAGAGAAAGTGTTATTTTAATATGCACAAGACACCCAAAATGAATGCTTTCCACCTACATATCTGTACCTGGAAATATAAGTGCATCTGTGTCCAGAATACAGACATTAAATTGCTTACATATTTGTAAATAACAAGCAATAAATGAGTAGTATAACAAGCCCACACTCGCCTATCAAGCTGTTTCTAATGCGAAATAATGAATTCTTGAAAAAAAGATCACAATAAAGACCTCCCTTTCCCTGCTTCCTGAGTACCTGGATAGCTGCCAGGTAGCAGAGAGACAGTTTTTATTGCAGCTGTAAAGTGACATGAGTCAGTATTATTGTCAGGAGGGACTTGAATAGCTTTAGAACATATGATGCTGCTGGGCATGCTGTAAAGGTCAGGTGGAAAAGCTTATCCTAGGAGTGTGATTAGGAGCACCTCTTAAAAATTGTCATGAAGGTTTGTTTAAGTTATTTATTTGAACAGATAAGTTCCAGACCATAGGGAACTGTAGTTGGTTGGGACCCACCCCTATAAAGTATACAACATGAAAAGGATGTTAATGGGGCTTTCAATGGTGCAACCAAAAACCATGAACATAAAAACATATTTTATTGTTCTGCGTTAAAATCAGATAAAACACAGTTGATGACTTCAGTCGTAGGTGGTTTTACTGGATGGAATTTGTGTCCTCTCCAGAGTACCTCTCCTTTCTTTCTGATCGAACTTATTGTTGAGGCTTAGCTACTCCTCCTGCTAGACCTTAGGGGAAGGGTAACTGTCGGAATTGCCCCTGGCTTTCACATGGTCTCGCTACGTTTCTACTGATTGTATTTCTCTTACCGTGTTTTTTTTTTTCCCCGCCTTCCGAAATTTTATTCCCCAGGTTTGATAAAGTTAGTCATAAGTTCTTTGTTGGTTTTCTTACCTAAATACTTGAACCTTAAAAAAAAAAAAGAATCCCCAGGGGGGTGAGGAGAGAATTTACACAAATTGTATTGGTGTGACATACACTATTATCATTGAACTGGAACATATTTTGATATGCGTGTCCATTCTTATATGTAAGCCTTATTATACCGTGTTTATAACACTTTTGTACCAATTATTGTACTCACCCTTGGGGTCTCTTTTCTTTTCATAAAGAATTTTAAAAAAATGTACATATCTACAAATGATCAACACCTCTCAAATTGATTTTAATGCAGTAGAATAAAATATGTTTTTATCTTAACAGTTTTTACTTGCACCATTGAAAGCCCAATGAACGTCCTTTTCATGTTGTAAGTTGTTCATTTGAATAGAAATATCAAATAAAGCCAGCATGCTTTGGGGGAATTTGACTCCCCCTTCTTCAGGGCTTGAACAACAAGATGTAATGGCATCAGGAAAAGTGGTACTTTGTAGCCTGGATTAGCAGGCGGATCAGCGTTACTTGTTTCTAGTATGTGGAAAAGATCTAACCAGGTTCATTTTAAATCTGTAGATAGAAATTGAACTTACTGTGTAATTTATCATGTATTTTGGTGAAAAAAAACATATATGTTATACAAGGAGATCATTTTGCTATTGTATTGCTGTGTATTCCTTGATAACAACATCAACTGAAATGTGCCGTTCATCCAATTTGTTTTTATTTCAGATGGGTAGGTTATGAATACCCAGGCTACAGAGGTCGTCAGTATGTCTTTGAGAAGAATGAGTACAGACACTGGAATGACTGGGAAGCCAACCAGCCTCAGATCCAGTCCGTTCGCCGTATTCGTGATATGCAGTGGCACAAGCGTGGATGCTTTGCTCCTGCCCCTGTGGCTGCAGCTGCTGCTGCCCCTGCCCCAGCCCCTGCCAGTAGCTGAAGGAGAACAAAGCAAGCTCACCAGATCTCACCCTCTTCTGCTGACAAGCACGGCAAGAAGAGACGCATAATATGATTTTAAAACTTGATAACGTCTCTTTAATGTGTCAGTCTGTAATCTTAAATAAAGGTTACTGCATCACTAAATCATGTTGTTGGATGGAATTCTGTTATGCATTATATCTGTCATGCATTATACTTTTAAGTTAAATATAGTTAAAGGAGAACTATGAGGTGAGTGCTTTTCACTCACCTCATAGTTCTAGCCAACCTGTGACAATGAGACTGTCACAGGTCGGCTCAGTAGATCGGGAGGTGAGCGAACACATACCGGGTTCGCTCACCTCTCGATCCTGTCACGGCTCTCTGCCGTGACAGGGGAGGGGCTGGATTCCCCTCTCCCTTCTCCGATCCGCCAGCGCTTACAGGCGGAACGGACGGGGGAGAGGGCGGGTACAGCTGGCTCTGCCTCTAGATAGGCAGAACCAGCTGTCACTCACGCAGGTGGGCGGATCTCGACATCGATGTCGGGATCCGCTCCGGCTGCGGCGTCTCAGTATACCGCGAGCTGTAGCTCGCGGTATACTGAGCCTAGGGTGACGGGAGGACGCTAGTTTGTGTCCTCCCGTTACCCTAAGGAGAACTATGGGGAAAAGCCCTGACCCCATAGTTCTCCTTTAAGCTTCGCTTTGGTGTTATATCGCAATGTGCTAATAGGGGCAAGCTTGAAAGTTGAGGTTGACTTAAAAGCTGAAATCCAGGCAAATATAGAAACAATGATTCATGTAATTATGAGCGCATTAAAGATAGTTACATTTCATTTTAAATTCAACTTGGGGATTAAATGCTATGCAATGATGTTATATAGGGGATTTCTATCAGTCTGGCTTTGCTAACTGGAGGTGTAGCGTTCTTCCAATAAGTAAGTAACATTACAATTTGATAATGAAGCTACAAAACTGGATGGAATTTGTGACTGTAAGAAAGAATACTATATTGCACTCAGCACAATGGAAACGTAAAACATAGTTACATAGTATTTCTGGTTGAATAAAGACATACGTCCATCAAGTCCAACCCATAATAAACGATGTTGCTATCAGTGATGAGGAAACAAGACATAAGGGCTTATGTATAAAAGTCTAGCTACAGAAAAAGTCATAAATATATATCTTCTTCCAGCTGTCATTCTAGATTTGGTAATGAAATTATATTTATTAATTGCTATAGGAATTCCTGTAGGACAGTTTTCCTTTACTACCCCCAATGTGAGCTGGTCTCACATCTCATCTCATATCTGTTTTGCCTGTACATCTCTCCAATTATTCAGGTGATGGGAGGTGGCGTATGTTCTGGGAGCTGTGGTGTTTTAACCTACTGTGAAAATCTACACTGAAAGTAATGGGATTGAATTACTAAAAACGTTCAGGCTGTTTACTGAGCAAAGTGAATTTTCAGTTTGCAAGGGGATTTTCACTTAGCTTAGTGAATGTGGTGAAGCTCTGCTGACTTTCCTCATCCAATCATGTGCAAGCAAAAACTCTGATTTTTAAAAATGTTCCTTACATGCAATTGGGTATTCTGCGCAAAGCGAGTTTTCACTACCGTACATTCACTAAGCTAAGTAAAAATTCCCTTCCAAAGTAAAAACTCACTCTGCAAGGGGAACATGCTCTACTCCTAATATCTAATATATCAATCCCTTTGGCTTATTTAGTAATCAATACATATCTTTGTAATGTCATTTTAATAGAACATTTTTATAAATATGAATATGCTAAAAATTGTCAGGAGAAGTCTGAAAATGTTTAATATCAACAATGACAATTGTAGCTGGGGGGACAAGTGCAGATAGCCATTTTATTATTTGCCATTTATGACAAAATTGACAACCAGAACTAGTCAACAACCATACTTTATATCAGAGCCAGTGGACTAAACTAACTTCTGAGAATAAGCTCATAATTAGGAAAAAGTAAGTAAAATATTGTATTTTTATTGGTATCCTTGATTTTACTTTGATGTGACATATACATATATTTCAATAAATATAGTCTGGTTTAATTTCTGGCATCAGCATTGACATCTATACCAGTTAGCCATTGGTTCTGATGAAGGGGGCGTGCCCCAACAACGCGTAAACCATTTATCAATACAGGGATCGAGGTTACTGGTGTTTTACATCGCTCCAGATTCTCCCTGCCCGGGGTTCCGTCCTCTCACCTTATTCTACTGGTTTTTATTCTATCGAACTGTTGTAAGTACAGCCTTAGAGCTGCGTGTTTTTACTATTAAATAACATTTTTACACTATGGAGGCGCTCTCTTTTGTTCCTTTTCTCATAGACTGGTGGTCCATCTAATCTGTGGGAGCTGCCTCCATCGTGTTTGCTGTATTTTTACTGCTGGGCTCTTTTCGGATTTGAAGGCGCCGGTATTGTTTTGCAATATATACATATATATAGTTAGCCATATATACTGTGCTTGCCTACATTGACTTAATGTGGAGAGGACCTAATTTGAGCTTCTGAAGCAAGGTGAAATGTTTTGAATGCGGAGGAAAACATTTTTCCCTTCCAATGCGCACTGAAGAATTTAAAAAAATGTCGCGTTACGTTCACAGGACTGAATGTTTGAAGTTAAATAGCCTGCAAGTTAGGCTCATTTGTGAGGGGTAAATGATTCCGTTTACAATCATTGTACTCTGGATTTTCTTTTTTAACATTGGTTCTATTAAATATTTTAGAATCAGAGCACATTTTCAGGTCCACAGTAGTATGGGCAAAGACACATATATCATAGACTTTTATGCATTTTTTTAACTACAAAAATGTAAGACTTTTTTTTTTTTATAACAGGTGAGAACACAATTCATGAAAAATTGTGTCAGCATGCATAATCATTATTGGCTAACAATGTGGGTTAAAAATCACTAAAAAAGTACTAATATTATATTGTGATTTGTATATATTAGAAGTGATGGATTCCCCCCACACACATTATTATACATACCCCCATAATATAATACAATTGTATTTATCAGACCCTCATTTATTTAAGTACATTCTTGCCAGACCATTGATATACTGGTTACATGCTGCAGAAAGGACAGAATCTACCGTGTTTCCCCGTAAGTAAGACTTAACCCGAAAATAAGACCTAGCAATATCTTCAGGGATTTCTGTAATATCTGTAATATAAGACCTACCCCGAAAATAAGACCTAGTTCGGTGGTAGATCTCATATTACAGAAATCCCTGAAGATAGTGCTAGCCGCAGCTTCCTCCCGCCCCCAACCTGTCTGTGGCTTCCTGGACGGCAGAGCGGACAGCTGCAGCCAGGTAAGACATCCCCCGAAAATAAGACCTAGTGTCTTTTTTCGTAGAAAAAAATATATAAGACACTGTCTTATTTTCGGGGAAACAAGTCAATCAGAGGCTTATAACCCCCTATGCCCATAACATACTGTGGCTCTCGCTGTAGCTAAGCTGTAGCAGGTTTAGCAAATCTGGGAAGGTGGTACACAAAGCTGGGGAGTGAAGGTGGGTGGTTGTCAGTCTAAATGGGGTGCAGGGGGGATGATTTCTATGCATGAAATATATATCATTGCTACATAGTTATGATAGGACTCAACGCACAAATGCATACATGTATCTACCTTAACTAGACATATTCAAGGAGTATTACTGACATACATCCTGTTGTCGTGAATAGATTTACTGTCCCCCGCCCACTAGAGACAACCAATGTCCAGTTGAGGCACCAAATTCTCCAAATGGCAGTTGTAGCTCAAAACTACAAATATTTTCAGACCATAACATTTTACTGCATCTTGTAGTACCATTAGGTCCCTCAATCCAGAGAAGATCAATATTCCAAGACACTGGCCTCTTCCAAGTGGCATGTGTGGGTATAAATTAAATCTTAGGACTACTCTCTATTATCTCTCAGATGCACTTCAAAACTCTAACTGGCCCTCCGGTCCTTTACAGCAGCTAGCAAGCAGGAATAGGTGGTCCGATGCAACCCTTCTATAAAATCATAGATTCTAGCTCCTGCAACCATGTTCAAGTACAGAAAGGCATACTGTAGGTCTGCCATTTATAGTAGAGATATGACATGTTGCCTTGAAGAACTGAACAATCTGAGAACTACAGCTCTCACCAATGCTCTTAGACCACTAGCAATTTCTGTATTGCTTTAGCAGCTGTAACTGTTCTTGTTTTTCTATAGTACACACCTTTCTCAATTACTCTGAAGCAGACGCACTACTGTTAAACCTATGTACACACTCTCCCTCATATCCCATGCTTTATTATTAAAGGAAAATGCCAGGCAAACACATAAATACACAGTTGCAATTCAAAAGTGTTTATGGTCTTAGCTGCCAAAAGATTTTAATAGGTACAGCCAGTCTTGTGATTTCCACACTTTTCCACACTGCACACACAGACAGGTGACATACATAGTTCCTGTGCTCCCTGATTCTGCATTGCAGCTTGCTAGGTCTGCCTCCAGCCTCCTCATTTGACAGCGAATCAACATGACCAACTCTGTCCAGTGAGCAAGGAACTGTAGGTCAGTTTTGTAGGAAGCAGTGATGCTAAAACAAGAGAGATTATTGACTAGTATGATGTATGAATCACGAGAATGGCTGGCCAAAATGACAACTCCTTTAGAAATCCCGGTGCCAAACGTGCGGCCTGAGGGTTGCATGAGGCCCTTTTACACTTATAGGTGGAAGCCTCTACCCCTGTCAAGGTGCCTCTTTATCATGCTGTTCTACTCTATGCGAGTTCTGAGGCCGGTACATATGTAGCAATAAATACTATAAAAGTAGAATTATCTGAAGGTTATCTTATTCCAGGTATAATAACACATCTAGAACTCTGGAGCATATGAGAAAACCAAGAAAAAGATAAAAAGTCTCAGTCAATGAATGCTTTGCACAAAGTAAGGAGTCAGAGATGCAGAGTAGAAAATACAGAATTCCCCAGCAATTTTTCACACTAGCCAGTTCAAGAGGACATGTTAGCCCTGGTTCACACCTAGGCTTTTTTGAGCAGTTTGAAAAGTGCTTTTAACTGCCCAACACAAGAAATCCCATCATTTTCAATGGTTCTGGTTCACACCTGAGCACAAAAACGCCTAGCAGGAAAACGCCAGACGCCTGAAAAGATACAGGAGCTTCTTTGGGCAGTTCCTACCCATAGACTTCATTGGAAAAGCCCAAAAACGCGCAACAGAAGCATGTTGCACATTTTCGTGAGCATTTTTGCACATTTATACGCGTGTTCTTCCATTGCCCACAATGGTTTATGAGCTGCCAATCAAAAGGCGCATACAAATGTGCGCAAATAACCCCATGCTGCTAACGCGCGTACAAACACGCAAAAACAGTGCCACCTAGGTGTGAACCAGGGCATAAACCTGATGCTCCTTAATATTAATGGAGGTCTCCATTACATCATTTGGCAATGTACTTAAAGGTAATTATTGCTATAACATTAAGCTCATAGCTCCAGTTTTTATATTGTGAAAATATATGTGTAGTGGTAATGAGTATGTTACATGTGTACATGCAAAGTAATGTGTAAGTATAACATAGTTACATAGTATTTGAGGTTGAATAAAGACATTAGTCCATCAAGTCCAACCTATAGGATCTCATTCTAGGAGTACCTGTACCCCTGTATATTACGGTCCCTTAAGAAATCGTCCAAAAGTTTCTTGAACAATAGCTGAAATCAATGCCTGTGGCAGTGAGTTCCAGACCCTAACCGCTCTAACTGTGAAGAACCCCCTTCGCCCCCTGTGCTGGAATTTTTTTTCCACCAATTTTAGGTGGTGGCCTCTAGTTTTTGTAATGGAGTTAATTTTAAATAGTTTGTCGCTGATGTTGCTTTCACATTTGAACATCTTGTACATGGAAATCATATCCCCCCTTAATCTCCTCACCTCCAATGTGAACATGTTTAAATTTAGTAGCCTCGTCTCATAGCTCTGGTCCTCCATACCCCTAATTAGTTTGGTTGCACTCCGCTGGACTTTTTCCAACTCAAGGACATCTTTTCTTAGTACTGGTGACCAGAACTGGACCGCGTACTCCAGATGAGGTTGAACCAATGATCTATAAAGTGGCAAAATTATAGACTTGTCCCTGCAATACATCCCCTTTTTAATACAGGACAAAACCCTGCTAGCTTTGTTTACAGCAGCCTGGCACTGCAAACTACCTTTCAGTTTGTGGTCTACAATGACCCCCAAATCCTTCTCCATTTCTGACTTCCCTAGCGGCATACCCATAATTGTATAACCCATTTGTTTATTTTTAATTCCAAAGTGCATTACTTTGCATTTATCGACATTAAACCTCATCTGCCACATTAATGCCCACTCCCCTATTTTATCCAGGTCCTCCTGTAATGTTATAGTGTCTAAGTCCGTGTCTATTACCCTCCCTATTTTGGTGTCATCCGCAAACACGGAAATATCGCTGTTAACACCCTCCCCGATGTCATTAATAAATAAGTTGAACAATATGGGACCCAGCACAGAACCCTGAGGCACACCGCTCATTACACTAGCCCAGTCTGAAAAGGTGCCATTTACAGATACCCTCTGGACCCGTTCCCGTAGCCAGTTCTCTATCCACGTACACACCACCCCATCTATGCCCATAGCTCTCAGCTTGTGTAGCAAGCGCTTGTGTGGTACCGTATCAAATGCCTTTGCGAAGTCCAGATATACCACATCTACCGGCCTCCCTCCATCAATGTCTCTACTCACCCCCTCATAAAATCTACTCACCCCCTCATAACACTTCCAGGTATTCATTACCCCTCACAGAGACCAGTGTACAACCTGTCACAATGTTTTTTTTTTTTAACCAGAAGGGTTTCTTTGGGCATTATACAGAGTTAGTATCAACTTTCTGCACTGAGATACTACCTCAGAGATGACACAGTCATGTAAATCATGGTGCCTGTGCAGTTGTTAGCTGGGTTCAAAACTGCATGACAACACAGATCAGTCTGTGCAGGACCATTTAACCTTGTGACATGCTACAAAGTTACAATGTTACACTTTGGGGTAGGAGACTTGGAAATGCTCCCTCCTGTAAGTGGCAAAGTCTCGCTGACATGATCTCAGTCTAGGCAAAGTCACCTGCATCGAGATAAAGGATGACTTATATTTTAGTGATAAAGGGTGGAGATTTTCTTAAAAACAAATACAGTTGCTGTATATTATGACTTATCAAAAATGTATCCATGCAGACCTATAAAAGGACTGAAAGGTCCACTTTCCGTGCACACATGCCACTCACTCACTCCCCATTGAACTCTCTGGGGTAAAAGTAGCTACATGCTTCTAGCCTCACTCCTACAGAAAGCTCAATGTCACAAACATGCAATATAGCCTACATTATAAACAACCTCTGTAACCGGGAGGAGCAATCCCCTATCACTATTAAACATGGCCCTAAAATGTCAGTCTCAAAGTGGGTCAGTATGTAGGGTTACCACCTGTCCAGGATTCGCCCCGGACAGTCCGGGTTTTGAATGCTGTGTTCGGGTTTCATGGCAGCTGAAATCCGGACACAAGATGTCAGGCAGACAGGGGCAACCAAAATTAAGATAGGAGCTACTGGCCTCCCACTGAAAATAGTCTCAACTTTGATATTTACATATGAATGCGTGGCGCTATTTACATATGAATAAAGCCGCGGCTCAATCTCCCCAAAAAATTTTGTTTACATTTTAGACTGTGGTGCCTTGTGATTTTACATACTTTTAAAGGGTACCGCGATTGCAAAAAAGTTCACAAAATCTGGGCTATAACACATAGATGTAACACCTGCTAAAGTTGTATTTCTCAATAAAAGCCCATGGGGAGCATATTGTTTTACTCCACGCAGTGCATAAAAAACACCTGATAAAGGTGGACAGCTGGGCAAATGGTCTATTTCTTAGTGCATTTACTTTTTTACCCATCAGTCTCTGATAAATGGGAGCAGACTCTAACATAGCCTAAGTATTAACAATGTCAGTTGCACAAATTCACTATGTCCAGCAGATGGAGCCATTGTCATATAATTAAAAGCACAATTGGAAAAAGGAAGTACAGAAAGGGTGCTCCTTGAGCCAATGGATCTCTACATTTATCACATTAAGAACCATCTGACAAGTCACTTTAATAGGTAGGGACCGTTTTTGTTTGTTTGTATGTTAGTAGCAAATGTGCCAAATATTTGCAGTTATATCTTGGACAGAAGAGAATGTTGTAATAAATGCAATCTCAAAATAAAATAATTTACATGGCTTAAAAATAATTTTGGTCTTTCTCTGCACAGTGGCTAGACTGTGCAGCAGCGGTCTGAAGACCAATGTACTGACACTTACTACATCTTTCATCAATGGAAATAAATGTTTCTAACCAAACAGGATGGCATGAGGCTCTGGGCCATTTAAAAAGCTGCTTTACAGTTTCCCTTTCCCTATGTAGATTTTACCTGCATCTAACTGCACGAAACGCATCAAAACGCACGCAAGCGCATCAAAACGCACTGAAATGCAACGGACCGCATACCAAGAAAAAACAAACAGAATTGATTGTGGCATCATCCAGGGACATCCAGGGGGAAAAAATGCATCTGAACGCATCAAAAATGCATCACAAGGGTGTCAAAATGGATCGCAATGCAACTGTGCAGACGCACGCAGTTTCTGGTGTGAACTAACCCTCCCTTATTTTACTGAATGGGGTTAAACATAGCGGAAAATTCACTTTGCAAAGAATACCCAACTATCTGCAAGAAAAAAAAACCACACAGACAGGATTTTTGCTTGCACATGATTGGATGATTGAAGTCAGTACAACTCACCTCACTCACTAAGCTAAGTGAACAATTGCTTTTTAAAGAGAAAATTCATTTAGCTTAGTAAATGAGTTGAAGTTGTGCTGACTTTAATCACCCAATCACATGGAACTTTCACGTTATTTGGGTATCATTTTGTTTCGCCTCATTCACCAATAAGTGAAAATTCATTCTTTGAAAGTTAATATGCTCCACTCCTTTAGTAAGTCAAGTCCACTGCATTTCTGGGAAAAGTCCTAATGAGTGGTCTGAAGACCCTGCAGTTCCTACATTTACCTAACCAGTCCAACAGCAAGTGTGCTCCCATATTACAAGTTACATTTGGAATGTTAAATATTATATGTTATTACCAATAAGTAAAAGAGCTTAAAACAGACCACCCCTGACTTCTCTAGTTGCTTATACTGTAAAGTTATTCATTCTCAAAGATCCTGAAAGATGACAACACAGACTGTAAAGTTGAGTTTCAGCCAGTTTTACATTAGAAGATTGGTAGGCTCCCTCTGTTGTGAGATTTGAAGATACATTTCTCCACAAAGCCTATAGCTACAGTGGTGAATGAGGGTTTGTCTTCAAGTGCTTTCACTGCTTGTTCAGAATGTGTAAATACTTTAGTGTGCATAAATATGGTACATGATTAAAGTTTATCTAAAAGTTTCAAGTTTTATATAATAGAATTCATATTTTTTTATTTGCTGGGAGCTGTACCCTTCTTATACTGTTGTCTGCTCTTCATTTGCTGTCCTTGCGCATTCATTTTTTGTTTTGTTGTAAAGTCTTCAGTAAAGGAAGCATTTTTTTTAAACCACTGTTACATGGCCTCCCCTGTCCTTGCTATTTCAGAAAAATGTTCTACGAACACCTTCACCTCCAGTGGGGTGCTACAAACAGATTTTATTGGTGCAGTACAGTACAGCTCCTCCCCATGAGTAGATCACCATTGCTAATGTAATTTTATACAAAAATCGATCTGCTCCCCCTTCCCCCAGCTATAGGAAAATCAAAGAAACATTTCTGAACCAATCATTTTTGAATGATATTCTAAGTATGTTATAGCCAGCTTTACTTTTCTGTTTCTCCCAGTAAATGCAAAAATGTAGCTAGGACATCTAACACACAAATCTTACCATTTTTACATGTATATAGCGGCCTAAGTCTTAGGTTGGCAATAGGCTTAAAGCCCAATTGCACTTCAAAATGATTTTGTCCACCTCTCCCAGCAGCCTCTAACTCATCCTGCTAGGCTTTCATTTCCCTTTACCTTGTAAAGTCACATACTGTATACTCATCTATGTTCCCCCTCGCCGTTGCCATATCTGAGTGGGAGGATTGCGAATCCAGTGATGCGATGGTGCCTGAGACGGCCAGTCCCCTTCACTCCCCTCCGCTGACATCGGTCCTCTTCTGGATCCTGAGAGAACCCTGGCCAATGGAGGTTTGACGTGGACACTCAAAGAACACCACCCAAGCAGGAAGTTACTAGAAGAGGTGAAGACTCGGGCTGTGGTGTCATATGACCATGGCTTAAGGTAAGTAAAAGAGGTCTTTTAGATGGAGATTTTTTTTTTAAACTAGCAATCAGGTGGTGGGGCAAGGAGGGGACTGGTTACATTTATCCTACACCCTACACCCTACCCTATCCTACACCCTACCCTATCCTACAAAAATAATGATTATAAATAATAATAAAATAAGAAATAATTAAATAAAGCAATCAAACATTGCAAGCAAAACATATTAAACATTTCTTCTCTCCCTATGAATGTCCAGGCCCCAGCAACTATGTTACATGCTTTGGATTATACGTGTCAAGTGCTCACATAAGCAAATGCAACACCATTTGGAGAGACTGTGAACCTGTGAAAATGTCATCATCGTTTTAAATTGTGTGTGTGCAAACCAACATGACCTCATCTTAATGCCATGCTAACGTTGTATATTTACATATGTGTCCAAATCTTCTACCAATTTAATACCCAATAGGGTCTATTTATACATTTTTCTACACAAGATTCACATGGCTTTCACTCAAGACTCAAACATTTTTCTAATTAAAGTTAAAAAAATGTGTGAACCCTGGGAGAAAGTTGCATCAATCTGGTGGGAAAACATTTTATAAATAGACCCCTTTGTCCCCCCCCCAAAAAAAAACAACACAATGGGTCTATTCACAAAGCTGCCGTAGGCAGCCGAGTGAATAACTGACCCGAAGTGAAGTGAGCCGAACGCTGTTCGGTTAGTGACAGCTAACTGCCAGCCGTGAGATGACGGCTGTCTCCGCCCAGCAGTCAGTGGCAGGCGGTTCTGCCAGCTTCGGCTTTCACCTCGGCTCAGTCGAGCCAAAGCATATGCCTTCGACTCGACTGACCGCTCGGCCAACTTCGGGAACTGTACGGTCTATAGTGAATAGCCCGTACAGCAGCCCTTCGGTTCTACTGAACCCAAGGGGTCCTGGGGTCGAAGCTAGCCGAATGATCTGCGGAAGCTACGGATAGATCCTTTGTGAATAGGACCCTATGTGTCAGCCAAAAAGTATAAAATGCTGAGCTGAAACATTGCCACAGTGAAAAAAATGCTGTGGAACGCTAATGGTTTAAAAACACCTATTAATGAAATGATGTATTTATTAAAAATGTTTTTTTTTTTAAATGCAACTAGTGAAAGCAACTGAAATTGACTTGTAATATTCTATACAGCAGAATAAGAGAGAAAGGGGCAGCACTAGGAGCCAATCAGGTGTATAATATTCAGATGATATGACAAAGGAAAATGCTGACAGGAAAAAAAGGGCAGAGTGGTGACTCATCAGTCTGCTGCTTCTTCTTCACAGTCCAATCACAGACTTGAGACAGGTAGGTGATTTAGTTGTATTGCTTCACTACAGCAGAGAATATTCAGGTCATAACCCTGGCTGTGCTCTCTGGTAGGACTGTGTCAATCTTAATTAAAAGAATATTTCACCTTTTGAACCATATTTGATGTTTCACCCATATTTAGGATGTAACATGAAACATGGTCACATTCCCCAGTCCAAGCCGTACCAGCCTGAAGTGAATAGCCGAACAGTGTTCTGCTCACTTCACTTCAGATCGGTCATTCACTCGGCTGCCCTCGACAGCTTGGTGAATAGACCCCTATAACTCCCATCAGCCACCGTGGCAGAGGGGCTTGTGGATCTCAATTAAGTACATGTGTGGTGACGTCACTGCACTCGTAGTCCAATGATTGCTTCCTCCACTCCAATAACAGAAGGACCTTGGTATGACCAGGGGCTGGAGGGACAGTCTGCAGGGGCCTGTGCTTTCACCCACTATCCACTGATCATGGCTACAGTGGTCTGCAGGCTCTAATGCAAAAACTTCATAAATGCACATTTTGCCTTTCATCAATGTGTATACATTTATTTATTCTTTGAAAATATGGACCATCGCTTTATCTTTATTGCCATAAATGCAAATTATTTGGGTCATGTCAAACATCTCACATATTCTGCATTACTGCAGCCTTTTCCCTGCGTTATGTTTATTCTCAAATTACAACAGCACTCTATGTGACGTTCCCGACAGATTTAAAGTGTGATGCTGATAAATCATTTCAATTAGTCTGCATCCCCACAAGCCACAAGACAATGTTATTAGGGATGTTCAAATACCAAGTACCGTACTCGGTACAAATATAAGTACAGATACTTGTCCAGCTCCAAGTTAGGAGGCAGCTGTCATTTGTAAGGAGCACACGGAGCTCCTGGGATTTGTACATCTCTGTTTTAATGTATGATTTTGTTTTATATATAACTTTATTAGGGATGTACCGATACCATTTTTTCCAGACCAAGTACTGATACTTGCCCAAGTCCTCACAGATACAAGTACTGATACTTGCCCAAGTCCTCACAGATACAAGTACTGATACTTGCCCAAGTCCTCACAGATACAAGTACTGATACTTGCCCAAGTCCTCACAGATACAAGTACTGATACTTGCCCAAGTCCTCACAGATACAAGTACTGATACTTGACCAAGTCCTCACAGATACAAGTGCTGACATTTTTGTTTATTGTCATGTGACAGTTTTTCTAAAACAATACAGACTAATGATTTCAGGACAGTGATGGAGCGCCAGAGCCAGGTGCCAGCTGCAACCCTGGTAGTTTACGTGAAAATGCCAAGTATCGGCACTGGTATCTGAACTGGTATCTGGACATCCCTAAATGTTATGTTATATTTTTTTATATCAGATCAACTTTTTTATGGTTCTGTACAAATATTTCATATTTGTAAGTGCAGCAACCCACAGCCAATAGGAATTCATTATTTTAGATTGTAAGCTCTCAGCGGCCGGGCCCTCCTGACCATATTGTCTTGATTTGTATTGTGATTGTAATGTCTTCCTTATATTGTAAAGCGCTGCGCAAACTGTTGGGGCTATATAAATACTATGTAATAATAATAATCATTCTGCTGGATTTGAGGAATCAGCAGGCATAGTCTGTTAATTCCCAGCTCAGTTTCCTCTTTGTTACAAATGCAAGCTAAAGCACAAATGTAGCAATCCAGGCCACAATATAGCAGACACATTGCTGCACCAGGGACATAAACGTATCTCTGAGTGTTATTTTTCTTTGTGTTTGTAGTAGGGGCTGTTTAAAAAAATGGTGACAGTGTTGAAAGGTTCACTTTAAGAAACACAAAGCCTGCTGCTGCTGCCTCATTTTTGTCAGAGTTTTTGAACCTTCTTGTTCTCACAAAGACCACATTAACAGGATGTGTGCTAAGGACCATCTCCTCCCTTTGTTAACCACAAAGGTGTTGAAATAACAAACTGAAATGTCTTCAGTGGTGGCTCCTTCCTCACATATTTGCAGTGGGGGAAGGAATAAAGGCTGGCTTTTCTGCTCATTAACAAACAATGCTTTACAGGGAACTAATAGGCTATTCGGTGAATTCTGAAGTACACTGGATGAGGGGAATTTATCAAAACTGGAGCAGACAGAATCTGAAGCAGTTGCCAAGGGCAACCAATCAGCTTCTCTCTTCGGTTTGTTCAATTAAATATTAAAAATAAAAATAAAAGATAAACGCTGATTGGTTGCCATACACAGCTGCTCCAGATTCTGTCTGCTCCAGTTTTGATAAATTCCCCTCATTGTGGGAAAGCTTAAGCTGCCCACACACCTTACAATTTATCTGCAGATTTTCTGTGGTCAGATGGAAAAGGTGCAACAGATTCCTCCATCTACACTTAACTGTGTGGATGGAGTAATCTCCACCTGGGCCAATCTGTTGCACTTTTTCCATCTGACCACAGAAAATCTGCAGATAAATTGTAAGGTGTGTGGGAACCTTTACTGTGAATGCCTGAATGGAGCTTTCTTAAAAACATGCAATGGGGGGAATTTATCAAATCAGGAGAAGTTGTTCATTGCAACCGATCAGCTTCTGTCTTCAGTTTGTTCAGTAAGGCCCGGTTCACACCTGGGCGTTTTGTAGCGCTTTCCTGCGCTCTGCGAACTGCTCAAACACCGAAATCCCATTATTTCCTATGGGTATGGTTCACACGAGGGTGTATTACAGGCCGTATGAACGCGCTACAAAACGCCCTATGCCCAAAGAAGTACAGGAGCTTCTTTGGGGCGTATTTGCCGCGCGTTGCCATTGGTATTCCCGAGTGTGGATTGGGTTAACAAAGCGGTAACCCCGAGCCGCACTCAGCAATACAGCGTACAGGTCTTACCTTGTCCGCTATCCCCGCTGTGTCTTCGGCGGCTGCCGACTTCCGGGTTCCATCCCTTACGAGCGGCCATGTCGCGGGGGGGCGGAGCTGGCTGGAAGTTTAAAAGTGAAACAAAAAAAAAATTTTAAATAGAGAAAATAAAGAAAAAAAACCCCAAAAAAATCATACCGCCAGTGAAACGCGAAAGGAACGAAAAAAACGTGAATAAAAACGAGCTGGAAAACGAGCATAAAAAAATGCCCAGGTGTGAACCCAGCCTAAGGCCTTGTTCACACCAAATGCGGAGCAGATCCGCTCAGGTTTCTGCACACGCAGTGCAGTAGGTTGTGCCGCGTTTGTGCCGCGTTTTTGATGCGTTCCGGGTCGTTTTTGTTTAAAAAAAACATTTAAAAAAAAAAGTTTAACATGGGCTTTCAGTGCGTTCCAGGCATTTGCATGCGTTTTTGATGTGTTTGCAGATCCAGAGCAGGTAAAATAGGGCTTGCTGCAGTTTTTTCACCTGCTCTGGAACTTGCAAGCTGCGATGTGAACTGGAGCAAAAAATACCATTGGAATACATTGGACGCAGTTTTGATCCGGTCTGCAACTGATCTGATCTGCTCTGCGCGTGCTCCGTGCTTGGTGTGAACAAGGCCTTAAGCTTTGAAAATTAAAGAGAAAAGCTGATTGGTGGTCATGGACAACTGCTCCAGTTTTGATAAATCCCCCTTGCTGTTTTAATGTATTGATTGTAAATACATGCGGCACCCATATTTGCTCATTACATATGTGGGCACTGCTTCTTGCTTTGTAGTGCTACACAGTGGCTGTGCTTTACTTTCTCACAATGCAAATGTTTAAAGCGTATCTAAACCTCAAAACAAAAATATGGTATTATGCAACTAATCAGCCCTTAGATGTGCTGGCTGCATGTGATTGCTTTTTTCAATCTCTTTTTCCTTTATTTTCCCCTGATAATCCCATCAATAACAAACTTCCTGTTCCAGACTGACAATGCTCACTCACTGTGCTGTGTCAGATTGCTTAGACTGCTGATATTTATCAATGGCTCAAAAGTGTTTGAAATTGACTAAACATGGCCACCTTAAAAATATGGAAGAGTACACTTGTAAGAATGGGAATGTTGCATAAAAAGTGCTTCACCATGCAATAGTAATTGAAAACACAATGGAGGGAAATTACCACAACTGGAGCAGACACTATATGGATCAGATGTGCAAAGTAACCAATCAGCTTATTTCTACGGTTTGATCAGTTAAGCTTTAAAAATAAAACAGAGAAGCTGATTGGTTGTCATGGACCCCTGCTCCAGATTCTGTCCGCTCCAGTCGGGGCAAATTCCCCTAATTGTAGTTTGTCTATATTGAAATGCAAACATCTCTCTAAGGTTTGCTTTCTATATCATCAATATGTTGGGAGTATTTATTTGTTATTTAATGATTTTATGTGTTTAGATACAATTGTTTTTTAGGGCTTAATTTGCCTATAAGTGGATGTGTGATCCTGTACAAATCACATCCAATTGTAGGCACATGTATCCCCAAAACACATGTATCTAAACACATCAAATCATTAAAGGAGAACTATGACATGAGTGATTTCCACTCACCTCATAGTTCTAGCCGACCTGTGACAATGAGACTGTCACAGGTCGGCTCAGTAGATCGGGAGGTGAGGGAACACATACCGGCGTTCCCTCACCTCTCGATCCTGTCACGGCTCTCTGCCGTGACAGGGGGAGGGGCTGGATTCCCCCTCCCCGCTCCGATCTGCCAGCGCTGACTGGCGGAACGGACGGGGGAAGGGGCGGGTACAGCTGGCTCTGCCTCTAGATAGGCAGAGCCAGCTGTCACTCACGCAGCTGGGCGGATCCCGTCATCTACGTCGGGATCCGCTCCAGGTGCGGCGTCTCAGTATACCGCGAGCTGTAGCTCGCGGTATACTGAGCTTAGGGTAACGGGAGGATGCTAGTTGGTGTCCTCCCGTTACCCTAAGGAGAACTATGGGGAAAAACACTGACCCCATAGTTCTCCTTTAAATAACAAATAAATACTTTCAACATATTGATGCTATAGAATCATGTAAGTCAGAATAGTACTGCATGAGTGATCCTTGGATTTGTGATCAGATGATGATGATGATTAGATGTGTGATCCCGGGATTTGTGATCGGATGATGATGATGATTGGATGTGTGATCCTGGGATTTGTGATCAGATGATGATGATTGGATGTGTGATCCTTGGATTTGTGATCGGAGGATGATGATTGGATGTGTGATCCCGGGATTTGTGATCAGATGATGATGATTGGATTTGTGATCGGATGATGATGATGATTGGATGTGTGATCCTGGGATTTGTGATCGGATGATGATGATTGGATGTGTGATCCCGGGATTTGTGATCGGATGATGATGATTGGATGTGTGATCCCGGGATTTGTGATCAGATGATGATGATTGGATGTGTGATCCCGGGATTTGTGATCAGATGATGATAATGATTTGATGTCTGATCCTGGGTTTTGTGATCGGATGATGATGATTGGATGTTTGATCCTGGGAATTGTGATCGGATGATGATGATTGGGTGTCTGATCCTGTCATTTGTGATCGGATGATGATGATTGGATGTCTGATCCTGTACAACTACATACGAGAAGTTATAATGAACAGAGATTGTTCTAACTACATTACACTGTAAATATCTGATATTTGGTTGGTTGATAAGCATGGATATAGCATCAATACATGCATAATAGGAATTATGCAATTGTGGATCAATTGCGACCGCTGCGACCCTGGTAGTTTCGCCTGTTGGGGGGGGGGCCCAGAGAGGAACAAGGCGGCCTGCAGCCCCCTCATGCAGCCCCCCCGCGATAGTGCCGCTCCTTCCCCGCCGCTCTGCCACCCACAGCAGTAGAAGCGGGACATGTACAGGCAGGGATGGAGCGGATCTGTCACTGTCAGCTGCCTGTCTGCTGTGTGGGGAAAGGAACCGCTCCGCTTAGTCCCGACCCCTGGCCGTCGGGACACGGAAGAAAGTGACAGTGGTGGTCTGAGAGTCAGGTAAGTGTGGGTGAAGGCTGGATGGGAAGGGGGGGCTGCTGAGAGGCTGGTGGTATTTGCATTATATTGTATTGCTGGGACTTGTAGTCCTGCATAGCTGCTGGTATTCTGCATTGATGTATGATGATTATACAACAATGCAGAATAGCACCAACTATGCAGGACTACAAGTCCCAGCAATACATTATATTATTAAGTAGGGACACACCAGTGCCAATACTGGCAGTACTCCTACTCGTGAAAATGCCCCGATACTAGGCGCAGATACCGTTGTTCTGTCGAGAACGCCGACCTAGTCGAATTTGCCGACTTCAGCACCATTATCGAGGAAGCGGGGATTTATTGACAAAGTATTTTGTTTGAATCGTTCATTGTGACCGTTAATAATATGCCATCCAACATTTACTGCCATTGACGGCATATTATTAACGTTCACAATTAACGATTACACACTAATACTTTGTAAATAAATGCCGGTTTCCTCATTAATTCCGTCTGTGCGCAAGTGCAGATACTGGGTCAGCATTCTCGACAGAACACCAGCACTAAATTTTTAAACTGGAGCGGCTGCCTGAGGTTGTGGCTGGGGACCTCGGCAGCCTTCCTGTTAACCACACGATGCCATGGCGATGGGGGGTTGGGGGGGGCCCTTCATGGTTTCTTGCACCGGGGCCCTGAAGGTCCTAGTTACGCCACTGGATTGAATTATATGTTACTCATAGCATACAAATTTTAGCAAGTCTGGGTTATAAATCCAAATGAAGGCTCTGACTGGTTGTTGCAGGAAACACCAACACATTTCTCTCCTTCAGTTTTTATAACTCATCTGCATTCTAGTGATAACATTTATTCTCCATGTAAAGCCAGACCATGGGGTGGTAGAATATGGTAAAATGATGCATTCATGCTTCTCTTGTTGAGCAATACGCAGGTCTCCACACATAGGGCCCAATGAACTATGACTGGCAGGTGTAGACAGACCCGGATTTCCCACAAGGCCACCGAGGCCCGGCCTCAGGGCGGCAGCGGTGACCTTGTGGGGAAATTGCGGGCGCCGGTGTAAGGTGTCCGCCGGCCAACCCAAGGCCAGGTTCCACAATACGCGGGGGGGCGTACATTTTTTTAAAACTGTTTCTTGGGGCGGCAGGGGGAGTATGCAAAGTGTCACGTGGCTCTTTGATTGTGGCACATTACATTTCACAAAGCTATTATGTCGCAGTACGTATAGTTTATATAGTTTATTAGGCAAAGAAACCATAAACGTCACTGTCTTGCACCATCATCCTCTTGGTGTAATTCTTCATATTTGCATTGCATCAAATATTGACAAATTCTTTTTCTGAACCATTATTTATTTGATACAGATTGTGAGACATTTTTCTTTTTAAACCATTCAAATTGTGCTAGTTGGCTCATCCAAACAATCAATTTTCTATGAGAAAAAAATCAGGCAGTGGGCGGGGCATTAGCCAGCCTGCTATTGGGTATTTCAATTGTAAATATCCAATAGCAGGCTTTGTTTATTTCTGCCCACTGCCAGATGTAAACATTACATCGGGGAGTTTTTTTTTTGGGGGGGGGGGGGGGGGTCTTCTTTTTCGGCCTCCCTGC
>NW_017306286.1:3122786-3140665 GCF_000935625.1 Nanorana parkeri
CCCCGACGCAATAAAAAAGTATATTGCGGTGTTTTTTTTGTTGGGGGGGGGGGGGGCGGTTTCATTTTTCGGCCTACGCTGAAATTACATTATTTACTTTAAATGGCCACATAGCTATATTAGGTATATGCCGTTTACCAAATATTAGCATGAAGCCATGTAAGGTCAATGATGTCACTGTATCCTGCCCCTTTGCTTACATCAAGCTGCAAGTGGGGAATTCCCTGCCCGCAGCTGATTGGATGGCATGGAAGGGGTATTCAGGGGGTGCTCCTTCTGGGTTTGAAGGAGCTCAGGTTCGGGCTGGATTTGATCCAAACCTGAGCTCATCCCTAATTGTGACAAAACATGGGCTCATCATGACCTGAAAAGTAGGCCTTTCAACATTTTAAGGGGTCAAAAAAGAAACCTGTACTGAGAGAAATATCAAGGCTGCCATTACTGATCTCCTTTTGAAAATACTACTTGCCTGGCCGTTATTCAGATACAATGGCCTCAACACTTTCATAATCACTGACCTAGAGCAAGCTAAGCTTTAAGCTCAGAGTTTGTTTTCTGAGTTTTCCAAAAATACATTCTCCGCATTCAAAAAAAAGTCTGATAAGTAAATGATTTTCTCTCTAGGCTCCTGACCTGTGCTAGGTGCAGCTTCTGTAAGGGACACAATCGCTGGCTCTAAAAGCACTGAAGCCTAACTGGCTGGCTGCTCTGATTGTTCAGATGAGATGTTCCAGGTCTTGGCATTCAGAGGGCTGATGCATGCAAAGTCCAAATCTCCTAACCAACAGACCAAACAATGCCGGGCCAGCTGAATGTGAAAGCTAATGAAATAATTATTCGACTCTATGCTTCTTAAAACAATGCAGGCTGTGCATCAGCAGAGCTGGGTTTTCATCAGAGCTGTAATCCAGTATTATCGCTTTGCATCACGCTGGAACTGTTTTGTAAATAGTCCTGGCACTGTTCTCCTGTCTACGTCCCTTATAAATGTGACCCGGAGCAGTAGGCCCATTACTGGAACAAGCGGGTACTGGCATACGGGTAAGATCTGCTTACTTTTGGATTTGACTCTTTTGGCTCTGGTTTGAGCCTGACTGAGGAAAGCGATACACAAGTTAATACTTAAGAAGAAAAAGTCACACGAGACCCCTGCACAGATTTATTCCTTAGTATTCCAGATTTATTCCTTAGAATTCCAATCCATCGTGAACATAATAGAGCCCTTGATGGGTATAATAACAAAACTGGTAACAATTTATTCATTTGCCAAATGATATTTCATTAACTGTCTATTAGCTATTGTTTAATATACACTGTATTAGATAAAATCACTTATTTTCGTATATATATACTAGCAGCTCCTGGGCCATCGATGATATTAGCAATGGTACTTAATTAGCTATGGCCAAAGTCACCTCTTAATTACTAACATTAGTGCTGGTTGATACTTGTAAAGTTTGTGTATTTTGTGTGAATTTTGTCGTTTTGGGTTTAAAGTATATGTAAAGGCAAAAACTGTTTTTTTTTTTAAAGATTTGGAAGAGGAAGGGTTAGATCCTGTGTGATTTGGAAGATGAAGGGTTAGATCTTGTGTGAAGTGTTTAATTGATGCATGTGTCCTCATTGAGGATATTCACTCTGTTACTTGTACTGGTGACCTTTGACAGCAAGACAAAGGGTGATAATGAATCTTCCAATGGGGATACCTGTACCTGTGATAAAGAACACCTGTGCCAGAGGAAGTTCCCTCACTTAGAGGAAGATTTCCTCTAGCTTCCTGTTGCCTGGGACAAGACGTGAAGAAAAGCTTCCCAATGGTACACAGCCAGCAGAAAAATTATTTGATGGGGGTTTTAACCCTTCCCTAATCTAAAACTAAAGAAAATTGTGGCTATATATACATTTATATTTGATCTGGACAATACAGCATGCTAACATAATATGACTATGAAATCATTTAACTTTATCATCAAAAAATAATAGACTTTTAAGAAGCGTTTTGGTTGTCACGTATGGTAATGTCCATAGTTATTGTTTTAGCTGTAAATGGAATGACAAGCCTTGAAGGGCAGTGTGACCTTGTGCTGAAAACAATATTAATCTTTATAAAACATTGTATACAAGGCATATGACATCTAACAATTTGTCACAGTATTAAAAAGAGACAACTGAAAGCAACAAATAAAAACTATCAAGGGCGAATTTTACTTGTCCTGTGTGCCCAGTCATTCGTTGACTTAGCTGTCCCGTGCTTTAAAAAGTACATGTATGAAACATGCAAAACTATTGTAATGAGATTAATTTCAGAAGGGATCCCTGTGGGCATGAATTGCTTAAAAGTGAGCTCGAATTGTGGCTGTCAGCGACTAGTCAATGTTAGGGCAGAACGGAGAGTGGCAAGACTGGTACAAGACAACAGAAGGGCAACAGTGCAGTGTCAGATTCCTCGCATCAACTTTCAACATATCGTGGAGTCACGAGGCGGGCCAACGAAGTCATCTCGTGGAGTCATCTCGTGGCCCAACAAAGTACTGATGGGGTGGTCATAATAATCTGGCCACTCAGTGTATAATGAGAAATATGGGCCCATTTAAAGGGAAAGTTTTTCTAGTGAGTTCATATTCTGAGTTATTATTGCAGTGTTTGCATAAAAGGGATTTTTGATGTGGCTTTCATGTGTTTAAATGCTCGCTCTTCCATACTTTTTATTGTGTTATATAAAGAGATTTGTAGATAAACAATTAGAAGATACTTGGTATTTGCCTCATTCACTCTCCTTGTTAAAGGGTTATTAAAACCTCCGGTGTTTTTGCATATATCTATGGCTAGCAAGCAGTAGATATATGCAAAACGTGTTAAAAAAAAAAACCATATTAAAAGCGGTTTAAACTTACCTGTGTCTTTGCCACGCGTTCCAGTCCGAAAATGTGAAAATTCTCGGGCGCCCACAAAGCATCTTTGGGCGGGCGCATGCGCAGTTCGGATTTTCGGCCGGGAGACGAGCAGAGACGCAAGGTAAGTCTATGGACATGTGCACCCGCATGCAGACACCGTGTGACAGGAAGTGCCAGCAAGGACAGAGGAGTCAGCGCTGGATCAGAGACCCGCCACAGCACTGGAGGGACAGATGAAAAGGACAGGAAGAAGATCGGATTAAGAGACATCATTTAAGTTAAGTGCTGACATTAACATTGGGGGGAGGGAAACATTTTTTTTTAACTTTAATGTCACTTTAAAGCAGTATTAAACTCACAAACGCCCAGACCACACGAATATACATTGCCCAGAAAAGTATTTCTTTACATACTTACAGTCATCATATTTCCAAACATCTTCAACTCTCTCAGCTCAGCTTCCATGAACTTCCTGTCCAGTAGGAGATCACAGGGGACAGAGCAGTCTGCAGGAGCTGTACATCTAGTAGTTTGGCGAAGGGAGGGGAGAGGAAAGAGAAGGGAGGAGGAGGGAGCTGGAGGAGTGGATTGCCTTGCTGTGTCTGTGTGTTTGTGGAAACACACACAGCTTAATAGAACACACAAGGGTGGAGCCATTGGACCCTGCAAGGGAAAGGAGCAAACCCAAAACAGGATATCAGGACCAGTGCTTAGGAGACCAGCTGATTGTGCAGGAAAGTAAAACATTTAAACATCAAGGCGCAGCATTCATTGTAAGTGATTTCATCAGCATTTTAAATAGCTTAAAACTTGTTTGACTTTAATTTCACTTTTAAGTGACTTTGTCACTGGGTTAGGAAAATGTAACAAAGCACCACTTACAAAAGAAGAGGGTTTATACCTACTTTTGCTTCCACCCGTTCTTCCAGTCTTTGCTCGCCTACAGTGCAACAGCCTCTTCACTGAACACTTCCGAGGATGTTAGACCTGCACGCCCGCCCTTGCCCAACACTACTGGAAGTGTCAAATTTGAAGATTCTTCAAGTGGCCACAGCTCTTAAACAGGAGAAGACTTAGGAATGGGTGGTGGGACAGGGAGGTATAAACCCTCTGCTCTTGCAAATCCTGCTTTAATATGTGTTTTTTGAATCAAACGAATGGGGTCAGTGACATGTTAACCATGCAGGTATAGCATTATTGTTTTAGTACACACATATTTATGTTTCTAGCAACATGGTGGCTGCTTTGGGACTATATTTAGGGGCCCATTCATAAACACTTCATTAATGAGTAAATCATATGAAAAATGACTAAGCAAGGGAGCCTTTATGGTGCAGTGTGTTTTCCAGAAATGTCTATACTAGTGCATCCAAATAAAATTTGGCCAGACAAAGCTTACATCGGTTAAATAATATCTTTTTTCCCCCCCAGGAACCAAATAGTCAGTGTAACAATGGCATCTGACCATCAATCTCCTGCCACTAAGCAACAGCAACCTAGCTCAAAGGTAGGTAAAACATACTTAGAATATTTTAACTGGGGCAAACAGAAATGGATGTCTCTGTATTACATTGGATGATATGAGAAATGCCATTTTGCTTGTGTAATATGAGGGAAACCATTGTGCTTGTTTATTTAAGCAATAGAATATTCAGTCCCACGGTTTCATCTAACATGTATAATAACATTCTAACATAATAACATTCTACTTAGGCTGGTCATACACTGATCGAGACTGAATGAGAAAAAAGGCTTAATTCCACAATATACTCTGATTGGCTGCAATCGTTGTTCAGCCAAGTACTTTCAGAGTGCCTCCTTCAGCTAAAAATAGACTTTTGTTGAACGTGGGGGCTGACCTGAAAAGGCCACACGCTGGTTGAATTTTGGCCAAGTCCGGCCAGCTTTATACTGAAGGTGGTAATCTCCCCTGAATTTTAACCCGTCATGCAGGGGGCCAAATAAAATGTCTATTGGACTACCTAAGTAGTACTTTATCACCATGAGTTGTAAAAGAGACCTTTATGCTAATGTTATTAGTAAGGTAGAAGCATAACAGAAGAAGGAAGGCAGTAGAAATAATAACCAAAGAAGAATGTTTTGTTGAAAATGAAGTATTTCTAGATCTGAAGGTGTGCTTTGCATAAGATCATTATTTTTGGCCCAAAGCTGGATCTGTGAGGTACTACTCACTGATTCAAATATGAAGTCCATTCTAACCATGGCCACGAAATGGTAAGCTAAAACACAATCTAAATTCATACGCAAAAACAAAAATCAAAGCCAGATAAAATCCGAAAGACTAGTCAAACTAACCAGGTCAGTCATTTAGAAGTCCAAGACAATAAAGGGCATATTCATAAAGCAGTGACTCTGACATTCACCACACATTCACTGCAGGTAAATCTTCCAGGTTAATGTGTTTGAATATTTGGTGAAGGTCACAGTCACTGCTTTGTAAGTATGCACTTGAGGGAAAACAAGAGCACACCATTACCAACAACACATGCACATCCAGGGGAAGAGTAGGGAGGGGGTTAAGCCATTGGGGAGATTTCAGTCAACTTTCTGTCTTGGAGGTGCAACAGGAAATTACAGAAAATGTTGACAAAATGAGTGAAATACCTATCTTAGGCAGTTGTCACTGGAAAATTTGTCCCCATTGGATAATTTCTAACTCCCCAATTACATTTCTAGGGGTTCATCTTTCATGGAATAGTATAGTCAATATATACTTGTTCTGTTTCTGTAAGTGTTTTTAACGTGATACTGTTTCATAATCTGCCTGTGCCAACAAGTGAAGTGTGGGGAATCCTACTCTACTGACTGGATTTACTTGCTGTAACTCTACTGGTGGATTTACTTACTCTTACTCTAATGGATGAATTTACTTAATTTACTGGGTATATTTTCTCCTTCCTACTCTACTGGGTGGATTTACTTACTCTTGTTCTAATAGAAGGGTTTACTTACTTTACTGGATGGATTTACTTACTCTTACTCTAATGGATGAATTTACTTAATTTACTGGGTATATTTTCTCCTTCCTACTCTACTGGGTGGATTTACTTACTCTTGTTCTAATAGGAGGGTTTACTTACTCTACTGGATGGATTTACTTACTCTTACTCTACTGGGTAGATTTAATTACTCTTTCTTTAATGGGTGAATTTACTTACTTTGCCAGGTGGATTTACTTCCAAAAGAAGGACAGTCTCTCTGAATGTGGCCCACTTGGAGCCATGTATTAGATTTCTTACGTTCAGCCCACAGGTTGATATTTGAAAAAGCTATGCCTGTATGACTAGTTACAGTAGAAAGGAATAAAAACATGCTGCATAGGCCACTTGTTCGATCTTCACATTTAGTTCAGGAAAATGCAGTGCAGTACTAAAAAAGCAATAGGTGCAGCAGTGTTATTTGCTGACATACAACTCAGCATGTGCTGTAATGCCACAGCAGCCAGTAGTCAGTGTTTTCCCTGCCTAGTTGCTTACTCAGACCTTATCAGTACTGATCAGCATGTGAACTGGAACAGAAGAACGAGAGATATCCATGCTCATCCCCTGTGGATTTGTGTCATGTGACCTGTGACACAGGGAACAGCTCCTGTCTCTCTGAGGTGGGACATGTGCTAATGTAGTGTAGCGCCCTCTAAAATTTCGCTATTCAATTTAGAGATACCTGGACTGTAACCAGTCTAGATACTGATTATACAGAGCTCTGCATTCTATAGGTGTCCCTGAGTCTGCTGGATTGATTGCTCCTCCTGTTGCTGAGGAAAAGGGAGCCTTGGTATACAGTGAGGGAGGATCCACCCTCAGGTTATGACTATGCACCTGGCCCTAGCCAATCCCTGAGTAGGATGACTCAGAGGCATGGTTGAGGGCAGGTGATAAAAGGTCTGGGGACATTGTGGAGAGCTCTCTTTCCCCTAGGGGCCTCGCCCTAGGAGGACTGTGTGTGATGCAGAGCAAGCAGCCTGGGCCTCAGCACATGGCAGGTGCTGAGGGGCCTGGAGGCCTAAGGATACACTGATACTTCACTGGGCCCATACACGTGGCAGGTGTTGGGTGCCTTGTTCTAAGAAGATACTCTCATTTAACTGGAGTGCTCCTTGGCAGTTGCAGATGCTGAGGGCACAGAAGTTCCAGATCCTAAAGAGGAAAATACCTGATGGAAGCTGGGTCGGGGAGGAGTCCGCTTGTTGAGGGGTACCGCAGAGGAGCTGGTGCGAGCAACCGTCTGGGACCCACAAGGGAGATCCCACACCCTATTCCAGGTATCTGTTCACCAGGGGCTGACTGACAACTTTTGGCCCAGGGAGCAAGTAACACCCAGAGGCCCACTGAGCCCCCCTCCTGCTTTCCCTCTTCCCCTGCGTGCTCCCCACCCCCCTTGCCACGTTCGTCAGCCATGTACTGTTCTCCTTGGCCGCTGAAGTAGCGTATTAGCGCCGGCCCGACGGGGGCCGTTTTTAGAGGCAACAGAGAGGCCCAGGGGGCAATTGCCACCCTGCCCCCCGGCCCAGTCCGCCCCTGCTGTTCACAGTACTACTACTACTACTACTATTGGTCCCTGGGACCAGATCGCAGTGATTTCGGCCTTAGCGGTTGCTAGGGGAGAAAGCTGTCCTCAGAAGTATTTCCAAATGGCATCCTACAGATCCTAAACCCTCTCTCTCCTATTGATGTTGCAAATAAATACCCTAAAAAGACCCTAAGACTCGAGCCGTTCTGTCCGTGAGTGTCGGTGTGCTGTTGCCGATTAAAGGGGAATGGCAGCTGGAACCAACAGGTAGGAGAACCTATTTCAAACTCAGCGGCTCCTTCGGGGGTGAGCGCTACAGTAGTGTCAGGGTAATGTAATGTAATGTAATGTAGGGTCAGGCAAAGTTCTCTGTGTAACGCAGTACACTGCAAGGCCTGCAACATGCAGCACATTGCGCCAGAACTGCTCCAGCATACCATGTTACCTGCACTGTCAGAACACAAGAAAGTGTGGGAAATATAAGAAAAACAATTGTTTCTTTCATTTAAAGACCCTGTGACTTGCCCATCCATGGCAAAGTGACAACGTCTCTTTCAAGCTCACCCCTTCAACCTTGTTATACACATCTTTTCATGATGCTCCCCCTGCCTCTCCCTCTTCCATAACAGCTGCCCTATAATACCTGGAGAGGGTAATGTCACAACTCCCTGTAAATGGAAGGAGCAGCGGGAGAATCACTGTATAAGTGAGTATAAAAGGGTCATGGGGTTAAGCTTTAAATAGACCGTGTCATATTGTCCTGAATGGACGGTTTGATAGGGGTCTTTTAATGGCTTAGTTTATTTCATTGACCATTTCTTACTTTTTCTGCACTGTCCATTTCCTTTTCTCATCCTTTATATACATTCTTCTCTAATCTTGCTGCGTTAAACACAAATGTGGAGACAGTCATTTTAAAGGACATTTAAACTAAAACACAAAAATTTAATATATTACAGATTCTCATTTCTTAGATGTGGTGGCTGCATTCGCTTTCTTTTTTAAGGCCTGCTTCTCCCTTTATTTTTACCTGATGATCCTGCCAGTAACACATTTTCTAGGTTGACAACACTTTCTCACCATACTGTATGTTTGTAAGAGCAGCTTTATCATCCTAGCACAGGACTGCAGAACACCACCCACTCTCCTATGCTCTATTACATAGGAAGGAGGGTTGTGCAATTGACAAAAGATATCTTGGAAAGCTGATAACTTTGTGAGAGTTCAGTAAAAAGGACATTTTATGGACACTAGATTTCTATCAGGTTCTACTACTATTTTTCTGTACTTGCTGAAAGTGCACTTAACCTGAAAAAAGAACACTAATGCATCCACAACATCTAAGAGTTAGTAAGCTGCAAAACATTACATTTTTGTTTCTGAGTTTAGATATACTTTAAGGCAAGGGTTCTCAACCTGTGTAACCTCAGGATAAGGAGTAACCTCAGGAGTGATAACCCACATTTGTCCTTGGTCATTAAGTCCCGACCCAAGTGGCACTTCAATGGAAGTGGGTGAGAGGTGCGTTTTTGGGGTGATATTCAAATGGCAACGCAACGCACCTCCAGCACCAGAACGCATAGTAGGTGTGATTGCGTAGTACAGTGCGTTAATGGCACAGGACTGTTCGATTAATGCACTGTACTAGTGTGAACAGGCCCTCAAAAATAGACAAACACAATCTCACACACATATACACACTCCAAAAAACACATTTTAATTTTCTTTTCTTTTTTTTAAGATCAACCCAGTATCCCTATATTAAGAGATCTGGAGTGGGTCCTCATCCTGGGGTTCAGTGTGGGCTGCTGTGCTGTGTCGGAGCTCTATTGATATGTGCATTACTTGTACAACTCCCTTGCGCATCTTGTAGAGGTGCAAGCAAACAGAATGTGACATCATTCCAGTGCAGGCACCTCTAAAGGACATGTGAGTGAGCTGTAAGCAATGCATGTATGGATCGAGCTCCCTCGCAGCCATAGCTCCAGCCCATCGCACCTCAAGCTGACATTAAGTCATATTTTAAATGGCTGCTTGGCGCGATAACTGACAGTGCCGCACTAGGGGAGTACCTAACCTAGAAAAGTGAAAGGCACGCGGCGACCCACTGAACACAGGGTTGGGACCCACTTTTTGGGTCACGACCCACCAGTTGAGAACCAAGGCCTTAAGGGGCATTGATCTCTAGCTTTCTCATGTAACATATCTTAGTCTCTGGCATTCCCATGTAGATTATCCCCAGTCTCCGAGCATTCCTGAAGTATGCCTGCGGTCTTTGAGTATGTTCCACAGCATGTGCCTTGTCTCGGACCATCTCCTGTAGTACGACAGTCTTGTGTAATATTACATATGCTGAATATCATGTGCAGCCCTTTGGCACATATTTTGTAGCCTTATGCTAAAAATGATGTGCTGCCCTTGTTGCACCCTATATTTTGTCTGCTCCAATTTTGATAAATTCCCCCTATTGCATATACTAATGGTGTTGAGAATGTAGTTTATTAATAATTAGATATACTTTTCCTATTAAATCCAGTTTTTGTATCTATTATTTGTATGTCACCTGTTATTTGAGCACCTATAAATAGTAAAATGTATTCAATGCTGAACTTTTAAGTTTTTGTTTAAAAACTTTGTTAGCAAGGTTTGTGCTTTTGTTAAAAAAACATATACATATTGTTTTTTCACCAATGTATGTACTTGCTGTGGTTCAAGTTCACAATTTCACTAATTCTAATGTTGTATGACGATAACAGCTTAATGATAATTTAAAAAGTGTTGAGACGTATGGTTAATACAAGACACAGGAAGATAGACATGCAATGAAAATAAAAAAGATAACAGTCTATATGACATAAAACAAAATGGAAAAGGTGCCAACTTTACTAGTCATGCTTTAGACAGTTCAGTAGCAGTGTTGGAACAAGTAAGAAAGCTCATGACCTTGGCTTCATTCAATTAGATAATATAAATGAATGAATTTACAAGATAACAATAATAATCCCTTTCTGGCTTCAAGAGTGTTACTAACAATTATTTGAATCCATATGCATACAGTGTGACCTTATGTGTTCTCCTGGAATAGACTGACAAACATGAAATTAGTCTATGTGGAAATAATGCACATTAATCCCATTAATGCATTTATATTTATGTTTGATACAGCAAGCCTGGCAACCGTAAAGAGTCAATCTGATAACATTAAAGAGGCATGAATGTCTTCTGTCATTCCTCTTGATAGCTTTGTAGATACCTTTCTTCCAGGAGACATTCATTAATTTTTGCAGTTAAATACAAGGCTTAGTCTTATCATGTGTGTTTCTGTGTGGGGGTGGTTTTCCAACCTACTTATTTAATGAATGGCAGTCCTCATTCTAATTAGTTTAGAAGGACAAAAGTATGGTCAGTGTAGCTCCCGGAACTGCCATGAGACCCACGAGCGCAACAATCCTTCTCTATCTGGCTACGTGATATTAAATAATAGTGGACCTGTAAAATATTTATGTGCTATAGCACCTGTGCCAGCAGTTAGAATGTGGCAGTGTTATCTATGAAGTAGACAGCCCAGAGTGGTGGGATTGTAGTAATGTGAAGGATAGGGATCCCATAATAATTAACCCTGTTGAAGGGTCCGATTTTCAGCAGATATACAATGTGCCGCCCCAACAGGGGCATAGAATATGAGATGCATAGCCTCAGTTAATATTAGCATTGTTATATAGGTTAGAATTTATATAGTGTGATTTGCCTAACTATTTTCTCATAGCTAAATTCATTTGTTATCCTATGCTGCCATCTAGTGGCCTTTTGTTGTAACAAACATGCTTTCTGTAATTATTCCTCATGTGACGAGGTATTTCCCCCTAGTGTATGTAGCCCCACCCTTCTTCCTGTGTGCAGTACTTCCTGTGTCATGGAAAAGCCAGCAGCCACATGTAACAAGGACACACATATAATCTGCACAGTACGGAGGAAAGGCATCATTTTCTGACCGCACAATACTATAACCGTTCAACTGCTGTTCCTATCATCTGCTGTAACCTGATGTAGAAGAATAAACACCTTTTTTGAATGAATCGGTATTGACGAGTTCAGCTATCTGACGAGGATTGTCCGCAGTGAGTATATCTGCTTATACAGGCCAGGCATAGAGGTCTCAGCAAGGGATATATTTCGCTATCACAACGATCGGAGTCAGAATATACAACCATTGGCACCCAAAGGAGCTCTCCTGTGTTATCCACAGCCTAAAATAATGTGACTGTATACATTTTATATGAAATGGCTGGTTTTCTGATGATGATGGGATAAAAATGTGTGGTTAATGATTATACAGGCAAAATTCACCACTTTGCCTCTGCCTCCTATGGGCACAAGCTTGCGGTATATAATGGTAGATGTCGTCTTGTCCTACAGTGAAGTCCAAAAACTAGGTTAACCCATGCCTACCCTATCTGTAAATATTTGGTATTTAAATGTATGCATATCAACCTTTTGGCTGTAAATACCACCATGTACACCTAATACACCATATACAGGTGAAACTCGAATAATTAGAATATCTTGCAAAGTTCATTTATTTCACTAATGCAACTTAAAAGGTGAAACTAATATATGAGATAGACTCATTACATGCAAAGCAAGATAGTTCAAGCCGGTGGCCAAGCCAATATAATTCCCCTCCTCCCTACAGCCGGTTGCCGGCTGACTGTTCATTCCGTAACCTCTCAATCCCTAGTGTCTCCCCCCATTGTCCCTGCCCCCCATCTCTCACATTATTATGGCCCCACTTAAGTTGGTTTCGTATAATGTTAGAGGCCTTAATATACCTGAAAAGCGGAGGATGATCCTCTCTGAGCTACACCGTCAACAGACTCAAATAGGGTTCCTCCAGGAGACTCATTTCTCAGCGGCTAAACCCCCTATGCTCCGAGACCGTTACTACCCCACGGTGTATCATAGTTACTCCCCAGATAAGAAATCCCGTGGGGTTAGCATCCTCTTGTCTCAGTCAGTCCCATGGTCCCAGCTCGACATGTTCGCCGCTGAGGAAGGCAGACTGCTTATGATTAAGGGGAAGATAGTTCAAGCCGTGATTTGTCATAATTGTGATGATTATGGCTTACAGCTCATGAAAACCCCAAGAACCCCAAATCCACAACCTCAAAAAAGTAGATTATTACATGCAATCAATAAAACAAGGATTGTACATAGAACAATATCGGACCTCTGAAAAGTACAAGCATGCATATGTACTCAGTACTTGGTTTGGGCCCCTTTTGCAGCACTTACTGCAATTACTTTTGCACGATATTCTAATTATTCGAGTTTCACCTGTACATATAAAAAGCTCTTGTACATTTAGGAATATACAGACAATGTATTCAGTTCTCACTTTATGGAAGACTGAAGACCAAATTCAGATCTGGACTGAGATTGAAAGTGTAACTTTACACAATAAATGCCCCAGGCCCTCCTTATCAGTACTAGCATTAAACATATATACCCCCCTCAATCTGAGCCTCGTGCATATTATGGCATTGCATTTGGATGTGCTGAGTGCAGCAATTAATTTCTATGAAAGCATTAAGCACATGTAAAAAAAAGTTAGGCATATGGACATCAGAGAACACAATCGAGAGAAACCCGTACCAAGGCCTTGTAAATACTGATCAGTTCTGGCCAGAATGTGAAGTGTATTTGCATGGGATGTTGCATTTTTAGTGATGATGTGGGTGTATTGGGTAACTAAGCTTACACTTTAAATAGGGAAACAGCATTAATACATTTTTTTATGTGAACATATTCTAAGAACATTAAAAATCTTCTGACTTTCAGATTGTCCTGTTTGAGCAAGAAAACTTCCAAGGCCGCTGCCATGAACTCAGTGGACCCTGTACCAGTCTAAAAGAGGCTGGTATGGAGAAAGTTGGCTCTATCCTCGTACACTCTGGACCGTATGTATCAGAGCATTTTTTTGTAGTTTATAATATAATTTTATACACATAGGGCTACCAATTTCATTATGAACCATGATTACCATTGAGGCTTATGTGAAACTACATCTAAGATAATATTGCACGGGGAATGTAATGTGACTAGCAACTATTTTTACAAATGAATGTAGATATTATATTTGATGTTATCAATGCATTATTAATCAGATCACTCATGTAAAATAGCTTAGAAAAGGAGACTCTGGTAATAGGAAATAAGAAGCATGCATAGATCAGTAACTCACAGTAAAGAATTATTAATTTGTTATTGTTCTATTTGCTTTAGGTCCTGTGTTGACAGGCTTTTGTTCACGTCAATTGGGTTTTGCATTTACATACATGTACAGAAATTCAAAACCCACTTGAAGCAGGTCAAATTCAGGTCATAAGGAGATTCACTACAGGTCAAATACACCTATCAATTAATACTGAATGATCTCAGAAGTGTTTTAAACTGATGTAAAACTGATGCCATTGACACAAGCACAAAGCCTGTCAACAAAGGCCCTTATAGTGATGAACTGTGATATTTGATACCTTTTTAGAGGAAGAGCCAGCTGTGCCCGGACCCTCCCCCGTTCGTTCCTCCACTCAGCACTGGAGGATCGGAGAGGGGATTTGGGATTTCCTTGCGGGGGGAGCGGTGACTAACAGTCACTGCTCACTGCAGTGAGACAATTGGAAAGTGAGTGGATCGGCTGCATGTTTCTGCTCACTTCCCAATCAATAGAGCCGACCTGTGACAGCTTGTTTGTCACAGGTTGGTTCTAACTAAGAGGATGAGGGGAAATCACTCACCTCATAGATCTCCTTTAAGCACAAGTTGCTAGATACTGGGCAGAAAGCTAGTTTAAGCTAGTAATTAAACATGATCCCAATTATACTATATTTGTTACCAAATGCAGCATTGCTGCCTTGAGAATGTCAGTACACATATTGTTATTACTCTAAACCATGCATGTGGTACCTGATTTACTGCATTACACATACAGTATACGTTAAAATAGATATGAAGCTGAGACTCAGTGGGCCTCATTTACTAAAACAAAACATACATAAGCAGGGAGAAACCACTATGAGGATAGTTGGTGCGCTTCTCTGTCAGAGCCAGCTGTACCCGCCCCTCCCCCGTCACGGCAGAGAAGCGTGACAGTATTGAGAGGTGAGCGAACGCCGGTTTGTGTTCTCTCACCTCCCGATCTAGTGAGCCGACCTGTGACTGTCTCATTGTCACAGGTCGGCTAGAACTATGAGGTGAGTCCTTTAAGCACTGCTTGTGCAGGAAGCGAGATCCGATTGCGTTTTTTTGTCTGGATTGTGGGTGAACTCATTTCTGTGTAGGTGCTTATTCTTTAGTAGAACAGGCCCATCATAAAACAATTTGGTGAAAGGAGTAGAGAAACAAACTCATATGATCAAAGTGAACACAGCTTCACCTTATTTGCTGAGTGAATCATCTGCTCATATACGAACACAAATCCGCTTTGGCAAAACCCCATTCCCTTTTCTCCCTGAAAGTGCAGTTTGCAGGGTAGCATCTAATCTTGTGCCCAGTGTCAGCTACAGTTTTGTTTGAAGGGTTAGTTCAGCTCTATAGAAAAAAACCCCATAACCCTGAACTATGCAGATTTTACAAATAAGCTTGTATGCTGTTTTAATATTGTAGCGCTACCCCCGCAGGAGCCGCTGATTATACCAGGTCTTTCTTTCCCCCTGCACCAATGTACCGCCCAAATGTGGATCCATAGCACACCAACACACCTTTGAATAGTTTTATAGCAGATTTAATGACAAAACCAGATTGGAATAGATATATGGCAATAATAATAATAATACTAACAGTCACAAAAAGCATGTGTAGTAACAGGCTAAGGCACTCTGCAACTCAGCAACTGCAGGAGGCTAATTGTCTGAAACCATTTCCCTTGATTGGGGTGTATGTACCTTTAAGATCTCCCCTTAACAATGTCCGGCCCTCCCTAGACTATTGGCCAGTAGTAGAGTCCTAGGCTAGCCAACGTTGGGGCGCTTACTGTAATGCAGATATGAACAACAGGTTGTCACTGTGGCCAAAGGCCTCTCACCACTCCTAAGGTCAGTTTGAAGAGTTTGAAGAGATGCTAGCAGAAATCCGGCATCCCCTTTCTCTCAGTTCGACTCTTGCGAAGAGGGTGAAGTCATCTGGGTCTCTTGTAGGAGGTTTTCACTCATCCAGGGCATTGGCAGTCATCTCGGTCATCTCCGTCTGGCGCCGCTCTCTCAGCCGGGCTGGCTGGGTCACCCCGATGACTGATTCGACTGTGCGACTAGGCCTCGAGGTCCTCACTGCAATCGCGTCACCGGGCCTTACTTCAGGCACTCGATCGGGACCTATCCGTCTCAGCAAAGTCAGGTCAGTCTCTCTGTACACTGTTGCCCAGAGCCTGTGTGTCATTGTATGTCAGCGGTGACCACACAGCTCTGTTGTATACAGTCTTAATCCACGCAGGGTTACACAGGTCTGTCCTCTTCAGATGGCTGTCCCAGACTGAGCGCGTACAGCAGCCACCGCCCCTAAGTCTCCTCCTCTCTCCTGCACAGCCTTCTGGGAGTTGCAGTTTCAGAGATAATTCTTGTAAATGTTCCAGTCTCTGCTCTGCACTCCAATCCCCATAAGTCTCCGCCTCCAGGGCACACAGAGGCAATTAACTGTTCCCAGTCAGGAACATGAATCACTGTAATAGCACCTATATACATATATATATATATATCTATAGGGGCTACAATACCTTTTGTTCATCATCATAAGAAGTGAAGCCTCCTAAAAAAATCTCTTGGGAAGCGCAATCCTTCTCTTGATCCCCTGCACATGCACAGTCTGCTCTGTCTCCTGTCACTGCAGATGAGCTCAGCAGCTGTGACTGCAGACACAGAAGACTGTGCATGTGCAGGATGTAGAGAAGGACCGCTAGGTGCGTTAGTTCTAACAGCTGATCTGTCCTAAACAGAAGACAGGCTGGACCTTTGGACACTGCAGGGATTTTCTTTGGAAGGCTTTACTCCATGTTTTAATGAACAAAGGGTTTTAAAACCAAATAACAAAACTATTTGTAAAATCGGCTTAATTCAATGTTATAGGATGGTGTTTAGGGACAGTATAGGTTATTTTTCTATAACGTTGAACTAACCCTTTAAATTAGACAAGTAGCAAAGCTTTAGCCTTGTCTTCAGTGAAGACTAGAAAAATTACTTTAATCTGGTTTTCTGGAGACATATATAATCAAGTATTTTATAGTAGGTATTAAATATTCAGAAGACTTCTTAAATTATCTAGGCCTGGCTGGCACTACTATCCAGAAAAATAATGTTGCTTCTATTCCGCAGCTGGGTAGGATACGAACAACTGAACTGCAAGGGAGAACAATTTGTCTTTGAGAAGGGAGAATACCCTCGCTGGGACTCCTGGACGAACAGCCGAAAGAGCGACAGCATCTCCTCTCTGAGACCAATCAAAGTGGTAAGAACAAGATTACACAAATTCCCTAATATATTATATGGAGTATATTCAGAAAAATACATTCTTGACAGGAAACCTGCCAGAAATACACGGGCTCCCACTTTTTACCTCTGCTACTGAAAAAGCTAGTTGTCTCTAATCCAGAACAAGTATAGGTATAATTATTCTGACTTTTCTTTGACTTTGACTTGCTGCATGCCTGTTCTGGGCCATCGATTCAGAATTATGGAAGCCAAACACAACAAGGCAACTAGTATTTTAAGATACTGGCCAGTAATTAAATGTATATATATTTTGAAGTACACATATCATGGGAGCAACATGCAGGCTGCAATTGTTAACTTCCTGCTGGCAATTCTAGTTGCATGGCTGTCTTTGGTCTCAATACTTTCTGAGCCACTGACCTAGAACAAGCATGTATCAAGTAACTTCAGAGGTTAGAACAGGGGTGGGCAACTCTGGCCCTCCAGCTGTTGTGGAACTACAAGTTCCATGAGGCAATGCAAGACTGACAGTTACAGGCATGACTCCCAGAGGCAAGACATGTTGGGTTTTGTAGTTAAAGCACAGCTGGAGGCTGGAGTTGCCCACCTCTGGTTCAGATAGATCAGTGCACATGTTACAGGTCCATAAATCAGGATGTTCAGAGACGAGCAGAAACTGGCAGATCCAGAGTGGCAACCTCCATATTTTTTGATTACAGGTTTCATTTTAAGTGGGCTGTTTTAGGATGAATAAAATGCTATAGGATCATTGCATACTTGTTTGCAAATTATAGCAGAAATCATTATGCTACTAGAGAGCAAATTTTTTTAATTCCCACAGTTTAATAATAATACACACCAACGGGTCAAATTACATGGCTTTATAAATGAAAAAAAAAGGTTTTAATCTCACCAGAAATCCAGTGAGCTTGTAAGTTCCTGTCCACTTCCTGTGCCTCTGCTGCTGTGTTTTCATCAA
>NW_017306286.1:3140685-3190302 GCF_000935625.1 Nanorana parkeri
AAGGCAATTTTGGATAGAGTGTGGAAAGGTTAGCCCCTGTGCAAAGTTTCTATTGCTGTGTGTGTCCCTACTGGATAGATTCACCCCTTTATTTGTCACAGTAAGATTGTCACAGTCAGATTTTTTTATTATGGCACAAAGTAAGTGGAATTCCCCTTACTTTGGGGAGATTTTCTCTTACTTCCTGTTGCATCTTCAAGACAGGAAGTAAAGGACAATCTCCTCAGCAGGACACAGACATCTAAAAATAACTTGACAGGGGCTTCAAACCTTCCCTACTCTAGAAAACGATAAAGAAAAGCTTTGCCTATACATAAACATTAACCTCTATTCAGCTGAATACCTAGGGGGTGATTTATAAATCATCCCCCAGCCGTATGCTGGGGTATAGCCATTCGCATGGCATTCCCGCCACTAGATGGAGACGATGAGCATAGGATTTTTCATGCAAACAGTGTTTGCCCAACATACGGATTTATACATCCTCTTATCTTTCCTCTGCACGTAACCTCTGTACTAAGGCCCCATTTACATGTGGCTTAAGGGGATCTTGCCACAGGAACCCCAGGAATGTCTGTACAAATGTGACCTCTGTACCCATTCAAATGAATGACAGGATGACACCAGCCGCATCTGTCTGTGGATGTCCACATGTAATTGTACATGGAATGATAACCTGTGGTTTGGGATAAATTATCCACAGGTACGATTACATGTGGACAGCCACTAACAGATGTGGCTGCTGTCAGCCTGTCATTCCCTTGAACGGTCACATCGTCCGCATCTGTATGGACCCACCTAGGATTTCTGCGGCAAGAATCCGTAGACTCTTCCATGGGAATCCTGAGCCGCAGCTCTAGCCCCATGTGAATGTAGCTTAATAGGATCCAGTAGCTAGAGCCTGAGGCTAGAAAAAACTGCTTATTAATAATAATAATAATAACAATATTAACACCAGCATACCAGAAATATAATCAGATTTCAATGTTTACACCCATGGAGAATGAAAATAGTTTCTAACCCTCAATCTTAAAATCTAGACATCTTATGTAATATATAAAAACAATTTAATTGAAATATCATATTTCACTTTTATTTTTGCATTACTTACATTTTTAAAAATGACTTGCAGGTTTTTGTTTTTTTTATAAATAATGACAGATTACTGGCTGCTGTTATCAAGGCCAGAAGCAATGTACAAATTTTAATATCACATAACTAGTCAGAAATCATCTTTCATTATTCTGAAGCTGTATACTGCTGACTAGGGATGATCCAAACACCCCCCGTGTTCGGTTCTAATTTGAACTTTCGAACACGGAAAAAGTTCTAATTCGAACTTAGAACTCAATGTAAGTCTATGGGGGTAGAACTCAGAAAATTAAATGTCCCCATTTGAAAGTCTTATATGCAATTTATTGGCCATAAAAAGTGTATGGGGATCCGGGTAGTGCCCTGAATGACAGGAATCAATTAAATAAAAAAAAAAAAACGTTTTTAAAGCAACAGGAACATTTTGATATCCCTACTGCTAACAGCTCAAATTTGGCCCTGTGTATAACGGCACATGGTTGTTCTTTGCACTACAGGATTGTTCAATAATTAGACAATCTATGTGTTTATTCAATGAGAAGGCACAAAAAGTAATGAAATATACCCAAAAAGCCATTTAGCAATTATTTCTTAAAAAGTATTTTTTTTAAAGTTTTGGGTGGTGCTCATCTTTTAGGTTTTTATTGATGTTTGTGGCTCAGTTAGGAGCTTTGCTGTTCGGCTATTCACTTCTGGCTTGTAGGGCTGATTTCAGCCGTTCATCGGCTAAAATCAGCAGTACATTGGCTACCTTCGGTCAGAAGGTGCAGAAGGACTTCAACTTAGCCGATCCAACATCTGGATCAGCTGAGCCGAAGCTCTGGCAGCTCACTCGCTGCCGTACGGCAGTGAGTGAATAGCCGGCATTCGGCTCAGCTATTCTGCTCGGTGGTACCGAGCAGAATAGAAAATAAGTGCAGAAAATGTGAAAAATAAATCAATTGGAAAATTATTTAAAAAATGATAAAAAATAGGAAGATAAAACAAATATATTTTAAAGAAAAGAAAAATAAATAACAGAAAAAAAAACGTTTCATATTGGCCGACACCTGCCAGAGTCTTATTGCTTAAAGGAGAACTATGAGGTGAGTGGTTTTCACTCACCTCATAGTTCTAGCCGACCTGTGACAATGAGACTGTCACAGGTCGGCTCAGTAGATCGGGAGGTGAGCGAACACATACCGGGTTCGCTCACCTCTCGATCCTGTCACGGCTCTCTGCCGTGACAACAGATCAGTGTCCCCAGGTCATTTGGGGACACTGAACTGTCATTACAACTGGGCAGAGCAAGCTGTGAGATCACGGCTGGCTCTGCCCAGCTGTCATTTGCGGGGCGAACGGCTGGCCTTCGGCTGTCACTTCTGTCAATTCATATTATGAATAGCCGTACAGCTGCCCTTCGGTTCAACTGAACCGAAGGGCTCCGGTGGCCGAAGAGAGCCGAAGGATCAGCCGAAACTATGGCTGTATCCTTCGGCTTAATAGTGAATAACCCCCCTAGTCTGTACTAGAAAATCTTTTAAGGTGTGTACAAAAATCTGGACAGTTGCTCTGCTCAGTGTTACTACACTGTATGCATCTATGTTGCTTTTTGCATTCTTTTATTGCTTAAACTTGTCTGTCTTTTTAACGGTGCGGCATGCTTTAGATCTTCATAGTTGAATATTGTTCTTCCCAAAGAGAACTGAATGCAGCACTCTTTTATTAACCATCAGCTAAAGTGCAAAGCCAATATTAGAACAACAGTACATTCATCTAGACCATTGACTCTTGTTTGTAGTGCACTACACTGAAACTATTGTTCAAGTCTGAATATTGTGTATCATTGTCACAGGATGCACACTTCCCCATTATCCACATGAGTTTATTGTTCAGAGCTTTTACAACCAGCAGAATATAATGTTCGCAGTGTTTATTTGCCTGTTTCTTTACACCAGTGCTCTCTACATTCACGTATGTTTTCATGGTCTCCCTTTAAATAGACTAAAATATGACTAAAAACCTTGAACTGATATCATTGTTTTTACATGGGTCCTTAACCCCTTCATGACTGAGGCCCTTTTTTCAATATAAAAATAAAATATAAGCCATATGTTAACATTTAAATGGTAAAAATGATTGCCACAAAGGTTAGTGCAACTTTTTGCCATTTAGGACAAAGAAGGCTAGGTAGAAACTGAGAGATTTTTTTTATAATTTTGATAAAATGTGAATATTTTACATATTTAACATATGCTTTAACATAAATAGCCTAAGAAACACAAACACCGGAAGTACAGTGCTTTGCTGCTACCATGCTCATTTGGCTGCTTCTCTTTTAAGATAAGTGGTGCTCTGTTTCGGTGATTAATGCATATTTAATTAATCCTAACTATTAAAACGAACCTATGCCCAACTATAAATATTACACTATGTAAACAGTCTTTCTAGGATGAATGAAATAAAAAAAAGATTAACAGAAGGGCTGAGGTAGTTACCTTTCTGAAGAACATGTTGCTCCCAGCTCATTTCAGTGCTGGCCACTGTAACCATTTGGTCATGGGATTTCTGCTCATGAGGAAGACCAGAGTTTACATTAGATTAGTTTATCTTCCTCTTCACATCCTGAGCAAATGGCTAGGCTTTTGTTAATGTGAGCAGTATGTTTTTAAGAAAGTATTTGAAGCCTTTACTATGCCATTCAGTGGTGTATCTAAAGCCATGGTTCATGCACCTGCTATGAGGCCTAGTGTAGGGGGCAGTAAGGAGACAAATTAAACTTAGAAAATCTGTACGCATGTGAAAATAACACAGATCCAGTGTTGTATCATCAAGGGTTGGAGTTAATTCCAATTCCCCTGTGATGTCTCCACTCAAGAAGAGTTGATGTCAAACACATAGGAGGAGTCTTCAGTTATTCCTACTAGCAAACAGTATTTTTGGGCCCCTTTAAATGTTGTTGGGTGTCATAGCAGTACAGCTCAATCCTTCTCCAAAACTGGTCCCTAGTCCTGCTACCTGTCCTTGATTTAGACCTACTTTATGTTAACATCTATGAAGTATTGTCACAGTTGGCACTGTCAGGTGCCACAAAGAGAGGTTGCTTGGTTTACCGCTGCCAATACAAGTTGCGCCTTGTCCCCCTTACGCCCCCAACAGGTGCTGACTGACATCTAAGCATATATGTAATATTAAAATCAAGAGAATCACTGATTTATCATTTATTTATTCTGTAGAATATTTCCTTGTGAATCTGTCTGTCACGTTATTTAGGAATCCAGACGATCACAACTCATGAATCATAGGATTCTCTATTGACTAGACACACTGTATTAATATAAATGAAAATCTATGAGTACCATTAACCTGATGCTGGGCACACAGTATGTTACTAGAAGTTAATCTGTTAGTGTTTCTAGGAAATTATACTAGTTGGCTAGAGCAATTTGTTATTTTCTACACTCCCCAGTTTGTCATCTCAGAATAGATTTCTTTTACATCATTACCAGCGAATGTTCCTTGCTACTGAACATGAAACACAGTTCCAAGGAAGGCTGGAAGACAAACTGAGAGGCACAGATTGTACCTAATCACTAAATAACTGACTTATATAACTAGAGTTAAAGCAGTATAGTGACAGCAAAATGTGGATTAGATAGATGGAAGATATTTGAGTCTCCTGATGATGATGTGCTGCCCATTAAGTTGAGAAGTAGGCATGTTTTCTGAACTTTTATTCACTCAGGTGTAAGATTTCAACGTTAAACTACAAAAAATTACAATTGGAATCTGATTGACTGTTTTAAAATCTAAACAAAAAAAAATACAGTGGAAACCTGATTGTCGGTTTTTACTTAAAAGTATTTTCTTAAAGCTGAACTCAAGGCAAACAGCTATATTACACAGATACAATTCATATATCAGAGCTGTATTACCCACCAAAGGATTTGTATTTCTGTCCATCCAGGCCTGAGATTTCTCTGCTGCAATTTCACTTTCACTTACAGGTCTCCTCCCAGACCCTAGTCTGTAACTCTGTCACTCAGCTCTCTCCCCTATAAGCACGCTCCAATGTTTCTTGCACCTCAGCACACCTGATTGACTAAATAAGGAACTACAAGAGGCTGATACCAAGCCTAATTCAGGTGCTTACACTGTACAATACATTTCATGATGTTTTACTGATTAAAGAGCCGCATTAATTTGTACCTTTCATATCTGCCTAGAATTCAGCTTTTCAGATTTAGAGCATTGCATGCTGGAGGGGGGGGGGGGTTGAATTTGACAAAGGCCCAAAGCATGTAGTCATTCAAAGGAGGGATGGCATAAGGGTTGATTCTTCCTGGCTTGAAAATTCACTCTACCATTTGCATTTTTCATTAGCTTTGGAGAGCAATACATTCTGATGAGCCAAAATAACCTTCCCCAATAAATAATTTGTTTATATTTGTGCTCAATGACTCACTGTTTACTTATTACAAAGCTGCTAAATTCCCCTGTGTCCTCCTCCTTCAGCGCTGCTTCCCCAAATTGCCTGTGGGGGAGAGACCACACTGGTGACATTGCACAGGTCTGGTCCAATAGGATGGCAGAGTCTCCAGCTCCTGTCAATTAGGATGAAGGCAGAAGGAGGGGGGATAAGGGGAATGGCTTGCCATCCCTAGGGTCCAGTGTTGTGTGTTTGTGCTGAAACACACAATGCAGGGACTGTAAGCCGGGAGAGCGCACACTAAGGTGGCTCCATAGGACTCTGAAAGGCAATGGAGCCTCCCTAAAACAGGAAACCCACAGCAGTGATCTTGTGACTGATTTAATCAAGAAGACATGCAAGATGTCAAATAAGATAAAGCAACAGATCAGGCAAGTGCTGATGTCAGTTGCTGTAATAGTTAATATAATTTTAGGGTTTAATAACACTTTAAAGCTGGGCATAGCAGTCATGCTCTGCTATGTATTTCATCCATTCCTAATGGGTATTGAATTCATAGTGAATTTCAGCTAATGCACTTCAACACATTTTAAGCATTTTTATCAACATTTACCATACATTTTACAACATCCTGTTGTCCACAAATACAGTGTATATAATCAAGTTTTTTCATACACGTAGAGGTTCATGTTTTAATCAAAAAAACTTTCTTTTTTTGAAGACTGACATATTTCCAAACCTACTGTAAGTATGATTATTTCTGGTAAATTCATTTTATTAATTACATTGATTTCCCTGTGTTTTACAGGATAGTCAGGAACATAAGATTGTCCTATATGAAAACCCAAGCTTTACTGGGAAGAAGATTGAAATAATTGACGATGATGTCCCAAGTTTCCATGCTCACGGCTATCAAGAAAAAGTATCTTCCGTGAGAGTACAAAGTGGAACGTGAGTATATACCAGTATTTATTGAGGTGTCCAATAAGAATGGTTTGCATTGCCCACCGCTACCAACCTGATTCAAATGTAAGCAATGAAAACTGCTGTACTTTAACACACAAAATTAAATGAGGCCACTTGCAATCATTTTACACAGTCATACAGAAATTAAAATTAAAGGATTTTTTTTATTGAAAGCACTTCAAAACAGAGGGGAAATATCTGATCCTCACAGCTGTTTAAATGCTACAGTCAACATATGTCATACATTAGGCCTTGGGGGAACGTCTGAATATTGCTGATAAGTCTTTAGCTCTTAATGGTTGGATGGAGGGCAGGAAAGATCATAAAGCAGAACAGATCATGTTCTCTGTACCCATTTAAAATAATTGGTGAAACAGAATAATGGAAAGGGAAAGAATGAGTTTTAAGACGTAAATATTTGTGTCATCGGCAAAGATTGCGAGACATTACAGACATTACGTTTACTGCTGAGAGTTTCAGATTATGTATCAGCTGCCAAGAAAGTAATAGACTTTTCACCTATGGACTGTATGTGCTATACTCACATCATGATATCACCCATGCAGCCAACTCCTAACATCACATCTCAGTCCTCAGTAACAGATAGCTTATCGTCAAACTCTCTTTCGCAGAGTAAAACCATAATGAAAAGCTCTTCTTCTTTAAAAGGGTCTATGCAGCTTAAGGAGACCTTGTTCCCACATCATTAAAAAAAATCCTCCCTTAAATCGGACCTTTACCCTGTTTTACGAAAAATCACATCAGCATGCAGCTCTGCATACTGATTTAAAATCATCTTACATTCATTAGTTAAACAAACTTGTTTTATAATTTACTTACAAATAGAGTTCATCTACTTTCTGATACACTTCTGGCACAAATGTTGTAAGTGCCAAAGCATTGCATCTTGTGAAGGTTACATCAGTATTACAGATGAGATATGGAAAATCTCATCTGTAATCTAGCAAGAGCTCAGGGAAAGGCATTTTCCACCCCTGAGACGATGTGCATGGTCACATGCAGAGGCGGCTCTTTAATTAGGCAAATTAGGCGGTCGCCTTAGGCCTCGCGCTCCCGAGGGCCTCGCGGCAGCCTAGTTTGCCCTGTCAGGACGGCAGCCAGGTAGCGTTGTCAGCTCTCATCCACGTAGCTGTCAAACTGAGACTCTCAGTTTGACAGTGACATGGCTGAGAGCTCATCCATTACCTTGATCGTTGGTGCGGATCATCGGCTCGTCTTCTGCACAGAGCTCCGCCCACCAGCCAATAAGAAGAGACCTCGCCCCTCCCATCCACCACACGAGGAACTCTGGCTGGGAGGGCGGAGTTTAACTGCAGAAGCTGATGGAGACGCCCACAAGACACGGCCAGCACAGCACACACAGTACTGGAGAGCCTTGTGGAAAGCAGGTGAGAGCCCTGTGGAGAGCCCTGGTTTACACAGAACCCTGCTACCCTGTGAGGCCCCCTCAGAGCCCTGGTGAGACCGCACAGATCCCTGGTCTGTGGGGTCTCACCAGGGCCCTGAAGGGGTCTAACCAGGCTGGTGAGACCCCAGAGAACCTTACTACCCTGGTGAGGCCCCCTCAGAGCCCTGGGGAGACCCCACAGAACCCTGCTACCCTGGTGAGGCCCCCTCAGAGCCCTGGGGAGACCCCACAGAACCCTGCTACCCTGGTGAGGCCCCCTCAGAGCCCTGGGGAGACCCCACAGAACCCTGCTACCCTGGTGAGGCCCCCTCAGAGCCCTGGGGAGACCCCACAGAACCCTGCTACCCTGGTGAGGCCCCCTCAGAGCCCTGGGGAGACCCCACAGAACCCTGCTACCCTGGTGAGGCCCCCTCAGAGCCCTGGGGAGACCCCACAGAACCCTGCTACCCTGGTGAGGCCCCCTCAGAGCCCTGGGGAGACCCCACAGAACCCTGCTACCCTGGTGAGGCCCCCTCAGAGCCCTGGGGAGACCCCACAGAACCCTGCTACCCTGGTGAGGCCCCCTCAGAGCCCTGGGGAGACCCCACAGAACCCTGCTACCCTGGTGAGGCCCCCTCAGAGCCCTGGGGAGACCCCACAGAACCCTGCTACCCTGGTGAGGCCCCCTCAGAGCCCTGGGGAGACCCCACAGAACCCTGCTACCCTGGTGAGGCCCCCTCAGAGCCCTGGGGAGACCCCACAGAACCCTGCTACCCTGGTGAGGCCCCCTCAGAGCCCTGGGGAGACCCCACAGAACCCTGCTACCCTGGTGAGGCCCCCTCAGAGCCCTGGGGAGACCCCACAGAACCCTGCTACCCTGGTGAGGCCCCCTCAGAGCCCTGGGGAGACCCCACAGAACCCTGCTACCCTGGTGAGGCCCCCTCAGAGCCCTGGGGAGACCCCACAGAACCCTGCTACCCTGGTGAGGCCCCCTCAGAGCCCTGGGGAGACCCCACAGAACCCTGCTACCCTGGTGAGGCCCCCTCAGAGCCCTGGGGAGACCCCACAGAACCCTGCTACCCTGGTGAGGCCCCCTCAGAGCCCTGGGGAGACCCCACAGAACCCTGCTACCCTGGTGAGGCCCCCTCAGAGCCCTGGGGAGACCCCACAGAACCCTGCTACCCTGGTGAGGCCCCCTCAGAGCCCTGGGGAGACCCCACAGAACCCTGCTACCCTGGTGAGGCCCCCTCAGAGCCCTGGGGAGACCCCACAGAACCCTGCTACCCTGGTGAGGCCCCCTCAGAGCCCTGGGGAGACCCCACAGAACCCTGCTACCCTGGTGAGGCCCCCTCAGAGCCCTGGGGAGACCCCACAGAACCCTGCTACCCTGGTGAGGCCCCCTCAGAGCCCTGGGGAGACCCCACAGAACCCTGCTACCCTGGTGAGGCCCCCTCAGAGCCCTGGGGAGACCCCACAGAACCCTGCTACCCTGGTGAGGCCCCCTCAGAGCCCTGGGGAGACCCCACAGAACCCTGCTACCCTGGTGAGGCCCCCTCAGAGCCCTGGGGAGACCCCACAGAACCCTGCTACCCTGGTGAGGCCCCCTCAGAGCCCTGGTTTAACCAGGGCTTTGTATGGTCTCACCAGGGCCCTGAAGGGGTCTAACCAGGCTGTTGAGACCCCGCAGAGCACCGTTGAGACCCTATGGAGCCCTGGTGCTGGTGAGACCCTATCTCGCCCTGGTGAGACCAGACAGAGCCCTGGTGAGACCCCACAGAGCCCTGGTGAGGCCCTGGTGCTGGTTTTATCAGTGCTTCTTGAGGTCTCACTAGGGCTCTTTGGGGGTCTCACCAGGGCTCTGTGGGGTTTCACCAGCCCTGGTTTAACCCCACAGAACCATGTTGGGACCCTACCCTGGTGGGCTCTTTGGGATTTGACCAGGGCTCTGTGGGGTCTAACCAAGCTGGTTAGACCCCACAGAGCCCTGGCGAGACCCCAGAGAGCCCTAGTGAGACCCGACAGAGCCCTGATTAAATCAGGGCTTTGTAGGGTCTCCCCACGGCTCTGTGGGGTTTCACCAAGACTGGTGAGACCCCCACAAGGCCCTAGTTTAACCAGGGCTCTTTGGGGTCTCACCAGGGCACTGAGGGGTCTAACCAGACTGGTGAAACCGCACAGCCCTGGTAAAACCCTACAGAGCCCTAATTTATTCAGGGCTCTGTGGGGTCTCACCAGGGCACTGAGGGGTCTAACCAGACTGGTGAAACCGCACAGAGCCCTGGTAAAACCCTACAGAGCCCTAATTTATTCAGGGATCTGTGGGGTTTCCCCAGGGCTCTGCGGGGTCTTACCAGCCTGGTTAAACCCCACAGAGCCCTGGTAAGACCCCACAGGCCTGAGTGGGGCCTCATGGTTAGGTTTTGCCTAAGGCCTCGCAAGCTCTAGAGCCGCCTCTGGTCACATGTTCTAGTCACATGTGCCAGAGTTCCATGGAGATCTAGTAGTCTGCCCATTGTCAGAAGACTGGGGAAGACAAGAGAAATAAGGTATGCAAAGAATACAAAACCTGCAATTATCTAGAAGTATGTGTTTGTAGATTGTCATTACTAAATATTTCTACAGGTGTGTTCGATGTTATTTTAAATATATGGGTAAAGGTCCGCTTTAAGTATATTTATGCATTTAACATTTGTTTTGCATTTTCTTTACCCATAAAACCCTCCCTTGTGTAAACATTCAAAAGCCTTAAGACTGCTGCTGGGTGCTGCCATCTTGGATTTACACACTCCCAAAAGAAGAGGGGAGTGTACTAGGGAACTGACTAGTCAATTTTTTAGTTAGTTCAAACGCACATGGCAAGTGCATGAAAACATTTATGGAAAGGAAAACTACTGCACGTAAGCATTAAAATACTTTATTTTTCTGTACTTTTACCTTCAATTTTTCAAGTAGGTGATAGGGTCTCTTTATGTGGATTCTTTTTTTTTATATTACACCTTATCTTAAAGTGGACCTTTACCCCCTTTCACTAAAAATCACATTAGCATGCAGCTCTGCATGCTGATAAAAAAACATCTTACATTCATTAGTTTACCAAACATATTTTCTTTTGCTTACAATAATTGTTCCTCTTGGGCATTAGTGATGTAATGTCCCCAAGCATTGCATCCTGGGAAGGTTATATCAGCAGTGCATTGCTGGGAAATCTCATCTGTGATCTCAGAAGTTCTCAGGGAAAGGCATTTTCCTACCCTGAGCCATGGTCATGTCCTAGTCACATGTGCCAGAGTTCCAGGAAGTAAAGGGAGAGTTAGTAATAATATAATATATAAAGCCTACAATTGTATACAAGTATCTATTTATAGATTGCCATTACTAAACATTTTTAAAGGTGTATTTGTTGTTATTTAAAAGATATGGGTAAAGTTCCTCTTTAAGATAATTGGTCCATTGATAGACGCTGGACAACCACTAGCTTTTGAAGCTGGCAAACGAATGTCTTTGGATAACAAAAGGCAAGTATAGAGAGTGAATTCAATGAGCCAAGTACATGGGACTTTAATTGTCATAAACATGACTACAGTATATAAGGTACTAGCAGATTGTGAAAAAATATGCAATTTCTTCACACACTTGAAACCATTTGGACATACAACGGCCATTTTTCTAGCTTCTGAAAAGAAGCTGTGCTTAAAACCCATCTCTGGGCAAATTTTGTCCCCAGTCCTATCCCTCCTCCTTTCCGCCCTTCTCCTGCCTATTCACAGCTTTTTTTGAAACCAAAATTTTTTTCTAAACCTGTCTTTTACTTACCGAAGTTTACTGTCTATGCCCCTTGCTGGTTCTTCTTTCGCTTGTGCAAAATTGTGATCCAGCGCTGCAGTCTGTTCCCTCACCAAAGTTCCCCTCTTGACTCTGAGATAACCACTGGACAGCCAATAGGAAGTGTCAACGACACCCAGGCAGGGATGTTGACATCCAAAGAAGGACCTTTCTCCTCCAAACTCTAGAAATTAAATACCCGAGTGGAGAAGGCCTAACTATACCCGTCTAAAACAAGTGGCTGCAGTTTAAATTTTAGAAAATAGTACATTAGCTCTGAAGGGACCACCCACTGTAATGTTTTCTACCAACTAGATAACATAGATTATCCAAATAAATTAAATCTAAACTAGTTGCATATGATTTGTCAAGTGACTGCATTACGTCTTGCTGTGTGTAGTCAGCTTGATGTCAAATCAGCCCCTTGTGTTTAGTCTTTGTATATATTTTTTTTTTTTACAAACTGCCAAGGTATGCCATGTTTACTACTTCACTTAAAGCAAAACTAAACCCACCAATTAAATAATAAAATTAAGATATATTATATGTTTAATAATGAGCTAGCTCAATTTTTAATTATTTACCTTTAAATGCTTTTAAAATTTTGGTTTCTCCTGTTTAATAACTTCCTGCCAGAGGGTGGCTACTTTTCTTCTCCATGTTCTAAAAAGCAGCCATCCTCTGTGCTTGCTCCCTCTGAGAAAGACGTGAGGGCACTTTATTCATGAAGCATTCTCACATCTCCTCTGCTGACTCCTCTTGTCTCCTTCTTCAAATACAGGGGTACAAGTACTCCTAAAAACGAGATGACTCGGGGAGCTTTACACACACACACACACACACAATAGGTTGGACTTGATGGACATGTGTCTTTATTCAACCTCAAATACTATGTAACTATGTAACTATGTAAATCCCTCTCATCTACATTGTGCCCTCTGTGGGAGGCGCATGTGTCAGCACCTGTTAGGAAGCAGTGGTGCACTCCTAAGAGTGGGTAGGGAGGTACAGTGAGGAGGAGGGAAGGGGAAGGAACCGGTCTGTTAATAGATGCGTGCGCAATGAGAGCACTGTGCACCATGCCTTAAGGGAGATGTATTGAGGGAGTGCGGCGTGCTCTCACAGAAATATTGTGCACTGCTGGAGGAGAGAGACCAGAAGTCAAAGAAGAACAGAGGAGTGGCGGGAGCATGCCCAATACTTTTCTAACAAAAAATAAGGTAATATTTAAATCTGAAAATAGAAATAAAAGCGGGATTATGTTAAGGGATATAGGGAGAGCACTTTAAAGACAAAAAATGTATTACTTTTGTGTCACTTTAATGTTGACCACAGTGGCGGATCAAGGGGAGGGGGTCAATGGGGCAATTGTTGTCACTGACACAGACTTTACTGCGGTTCATTGTAAAAAAAAAACGGCACACTACTTGCAGTAGTGTGCTGTTTTTTTACAATGAACGGCAGTAAACTCTTTGACAGTGGCAGCTACAGGTGGCTGTGTAAATGCCTGTGTTTAACCTGGCGGAGTTTGTGCAGACTCTGCAGGCACCACCAGGCAACCACATCCTGCTGTTTGGGTCATTTTGAGGACCCTCTCCTGCGCTCCCTCCCCTCCACTGGCCGCCAAGGACTCAGGAGAAAAATGTCCTGCATGAGTTAGGTTAGGCTGGGGAGTCTATGGGTGATGGCTAGTCCAGATGGGAGGTGGGGGGGATTCAGTGACTGCTGGTATTCAGTATTGCTGACTTGGTGTATAAAGTATAGCTGGTGGTATTCTTCATTCCTATATAATGATTATACAGCAATGCAGAATGCCACCAGCTATGCAGGTCTAAAAATTCCAGTACTACATTATACAAAGAGGGGTAGCGATGAAAAAACTTAAAGGAGCAGATGGAACGCAATTCTTACAGTGAAAACAGTGGTTTTCGTTAAGGAAACTCCATTCATTCCAAAACAGAATGTTAAAATTAGGGATGCACCGATACTTTTCGAGTACCAATGCCGATACTTGCCATTTTCAAGAACTACCAGGGTTACAGCGGTTGCAGCTGGGACCTGGCTCTGGCGCTCCACCACTGTCCTGAAATCATTAGTCGATATTATTTAAGAAAAACTGTCACATGACAATAAACAAAACTGTATCAGTACTTGTACTTGTAAGTACTTGGACAAGTATCAGTACTTATACTCGCAAAAATGGTATCGGTGCATCCCTTTATATATTTATAAAAACAAAATCATACATTAAAACAGAGATGTACAAATCCCAGGAGCTCCGTGTGCTCCTTACAAATGACAGCTGCCTCCTAACTTTTTAGTTTTTCTCTAGTCTAGTCTTGGAGCTCGAAAAGTATCTGTACTTGTACTTGTACCGAGTAAGGTACTTGGTATTGGTGCATCCCTAGTTAAAATCAAACAACATTTCATCTGACTTTCATCAAAGTGGCATTATCGGGTGGTAAAGAAAGATCTTTCGTACAAATGTTTGTTTGTAAATTTACTAGTGTATGGCGAGCTTTACAGTCTTCTTCTTAATGATCACTGTAACAGCTTGAGACAGTGGTCTTTCATAGACACAATGTAACACTTTCATGATATTATAATTAGTTGCTGTTACTTGCAGATAACAGGTTATTTGTAACTTCAGCTATAGATATAGGAAAAAACATGTTTTTTTTATTTAACCACTTAAAGGCCATGGTGTTTCAACCCCTTCCTGGCCAGGCCATTTTTCAGTATTCAGCGCTGCGGTACTTTGACTGATGTTTATTCCGTCATGCAACGCTGAGTCTTTCATATTTAGCCTCTGCTTTTTTCACAAGTTAACACTACTGTAGTTAACCCTAATTGTTTAATTTCCCTTCTTTCTGTAGCTATTTTTTTAAATGAGCTTATGTGCATTTTTTTAACCATGTGTATGCTAATATATTTAAACATTTTTCTTTGTAGCAACATCTTTAAAAAATACACAAAAGTTTAAAAATATATTTTATTTCTTTTGAAAATACCCACCCCATGCTTTGCTTTAGGCCTGGTTCACACCTGGGCGTTTTACAGCGCGTTCCTACGCTCTGTAAAAGGCTCAGCATGTGAAAACCAATGATTGCCTATGGGCATGGTTCCCACCTGGGCGTTTTACAGCGCGTAGGAACGCGCTGCAAAACGCCATGCGCCCAAAGAAGTACAGGAGCTTCTTTGGGGCGTATTTGCCGTGTGTATCCATTGGGATACAGCCAGGTAGCCCTTGGAAACTCGCGTTTGTTGCACGTTTTTTTACCGCGAATCGCGGTAAAAACACCTGGCACGAAACGCGCAACAAACACGCATATTCGATACGCCTAGGTGTGAACCCAGCCTTAAAGTTAGCATTAGTTAAGGTAGTATTACAGTCTCCTTTTTTGCATATATCTACTGCTAGGAAACTGTAGATACATGCAAAAACATTAAAAAAAATTAAAAAGTTACCAAAAATGTAATAACTTATCTGTGTCTCCGCCACTCACTCCCGTCTGGAGATCTGAAGCTTCTTGAGCAGCCATGCAGGATGATGGGACGGGCGCATGTGCAGTAGAGATCTTCGGCAGGGAGAGACACAGTGGAACTGAATGCACGCAGCCAGGAGCGTGCACATCGGACAGACACCATGGGACAGGAAGAGACAGGAGTCTGCTCTGGTTCAGACACCGCCATCAGCGCTGGAGGGATTGCTGAATACAAGTGGAAGGAAGAAGATGATCGAATCAAGAAGCATCATTTAAGGTAAGTCCTTAAAGCAGCATGGGGGAGGAATACATTTGTGACTTTAATGTCACTTTAAATTGGAAAAAAAATTCCAATTTTATTTTCATTTTTCGGAAGTTAAATAATTCTTTGAAGACAATACTACTAAAATGAAGTCTTGTTAGCTTAAAAGCAAACAGCATTTTTTTAAATCTCTCTTGCTCTTCCTTCTCCCCTTTCTTTTCCTTGCCTCATCCCCCACTTCTGATTTTCCCTTTCCTCTTTAAAGTGGTTCCTCCTTGAACTACTTTAGATAGAGGAAATCACTACTTGCATGAATTTAGGTTCTTAAAGCTGCACATACACTACCAAGTAACTGACTGCAACCAGTTGGAATCCATATTGGTTTATTTCCTTAACACATATTTTTTTTGTGTGTTCACCTGTGTGTTTTGTACAACTGTTTGAAATGCACATGATCACTGAACCTGGATACTATTTTGCCACTGTACTCTCTGATAAATAAAGAATTAAGAAAAAATATAAACAGCAAACTCAAATCCTGTCTTAAACAATGTTTGTGTGTACATTTATTTTTATTAATATGGTACTGTTTGCTTCCAGGTGGGTTGGCTATCAATACCCAGGTTACAGAGGATACCAGTACCTGTTTGAGAAGGGGGATTATAAGGACAGCTCAGATTTTGGCGCCCAGCACCCCCAGATCCAGTCTGTGAGGCGCATCCGTGATATGCAGTGGCACCAGAGGGGAACCTTCCACCCTACCAACTAAAAGAAACACTTCCTATATCTCTCATGCCAGTGCAGAGAAAAGGCTTTTACGTGATCTGCTGCTGTTTTTCCTGTGGCATGGTTATCCCGCATGCCACTGTGTGACTAAACCTGCTGAAACAATTTAATAAAAGCTTTGAGTTTCAAACTCCTGGTGACTCCGGGCACTTTCTGTGTAAAATAATAACTGTAAAAAAAAATGTCATCTAATAGATATGACAAGAACAACTTGCATATACAGTGTTTGGTGGGATTGTCCCTTACAGTGCACCTACACTTTTAGAGCCTATTTATATCTATGTGCTCATGTTTATTGTGTCGATGTGCCTTGTAGTACCTGTACCTCCTCATTACCTTTAGGTCCTCTACAAGTGTCCATGCTAAACCCTTATCTGGCCCTTTTTTTGCATTGTATGCATTGTTGTGGGTTAGAGGGCCAGTTGCATTTCCTATTGTGTATATGTCCATTAGAGATTTATGGGAGCACCCCTAAATCGCATGCAGAATAGGTTTGTCCATTGCGCATAATAATGCATATAAATATCTGTGGTAATCCTTGTGCATAAATAGAATTCAACTTGACAATTTTTCTTCAGTCATGATGGATTTAGGAATTGTAATATATACTTTTTCTTTCCCCAATCATGCAGAGATTATCCTTCAAAGCAGCAAATTTTCCAGCGGATCTATGCTGTCTAAGCTGTGCCCCCAAAAAAGTCAAGCAGAGGGCAAAGAGCTAGTCACCAGTAATGCTCGTTGGCTTTCTATGGCTGATCTTTTTCCTAGGAATTATTTTCTTGCCTTGCCTTGTTTTGCACTGTGTGGTACCTACCCTCTTGGTAGAGAAGCAGGGTTCTGCTTCCTCATGTCAGATCTTCCCCTGATGACTGGTGCTCTTATGAACTGATGAATGATGTACTGATGACTGACCAAACACAGTCCAAACCTGAGCTCCATTGAACCCGGAAGGGATATGAGGCCGCCCTATTAATGCTTGTGCTTACATCATTGACTTTATATGGCCACAAAGTCATACTTGGTCAACATGATTGAGCAAATATAGCCATGTGGCCACATAAGATCAAGTATATCACATCTTTTTGCCCCTTTCCTTATGTGCAGAGGGGGCAGCAGAATAAGGCAGCAGAACAGCTAGTAGCTGTAGCCACAAAGGTTGCTAGGATTGTGAAACACCAAGGGCAACCTTAGGCATCCTGAGGAGAGCAATGATGCAGCACGCTACACACACACCACAGCGACTGGTAGGTGTGGCTACATTGCACTAACATTGGGAGGGATTTAAAAGGTCTTGTTAAATAAAACATGAGCCTGCTTACTATATACAAAGCACACATATGACACATTTCTTGCACTTAAACAATATTCTTTAATGATTTTGCCATAAGTAACAGATACAAATAAATGTCAGCAACAGTCATTTAAAAAGGTAAACCATTCCAATGCATATGCTTTTCTGCACACAAAACAAAGATTACACTTTGTCTGAGCTTATCTTAAAAAATAACTTTATTAAAATAGTCAGGGACTACTTTGTAACCAGCAACTGTTGAAACAAGAAATATATTGATAACTACTATGTAATGTACAATATAAGGTATAGAGCGCAGGGGTGGGGAGTAAGTAACGTACAACATAGTCAACATCTGGTGCAGGGATCAGGGGTATGTAATGCACAGACTGCAGTGGTTAGGAGTATGTAAAGTACAGAAGGCTATATATAATATGCTGCACAGCATGCACTGCACTTGAACATCCTTGTCAGCTGCATTCTGTATGCTGTGTCATAAATTGCATACCACTACACTCCCACTGTACAGAGTGCAGTAGTCTAATGTACTTAACATACAGTACAGAGTGCAGTGTTTAGGCATATATACAGCCCTGCTTTCAGAGTGCAGAGTTCAAGAGTACTTCCCCAGCACCAATTTTGCCAAATTTCTCTCTCCCCCACCCCAGGCAAATATTTCCACCTAGTGACAGATTCCCCAAGTATAAGTACCCCATCTACCAGCAAAAATCCCCACTCCCACCCAGGCAAAAATCTTTCTCTTCCAAGAAATTCCACCCCAGCAAAAATCTCTCCATTCCAAAACAACTCTCCATCCATCTAGAAAACACAGATCCATGGAATGACTGCAGTAGAAGCATTGAGATCCCGCACTGCAAGTCCACGTCAGGAGGCTCTCATGTGACATAGCAGTGACATAACCAAATCTTAATGCAATGCTCAGCAATACACTCCAAATCTCCTGGGAATAACAGTTATCAGAAGCAGAGGTGGTTGTGGTCTGCCTATTGTTGATTTCACACTACAGGTATACAGCTTTAAAGATACAGAACAGGGGTGTCTGAGCTATGCCACATGTCAGAACGTGCACCGCAACTTCTCATGAGTAAATCACGACAAAAATGTGGATGTTTCAGGGTACTGCTTAGCCACACAAATCTTACTTCATATGCTTATGTTTTTACATTAGCTTTATGTTTCCTCATTGGGAGGATAAAGACCACTTGCTGAACCTTTTTAATTTATTAAAAGCTCCGGAATAGTTTAAGTCATCAATAAACTGGCAGTGGATCACATGCATCCCTTCAGTGCTCAGTGGGCACTTGCTGTGCTGTAGACCTCAATTCTGGTCTGAAACACAGCAGGCCACATACTGAGTCTCAGTGGCTCAGGAGGGATTTAGTGCTTGAACTGATGGCCGTTAATGATTGCCACGGATCATCATTAAGCCCAGTAGCTCTTGAACTTCTGATCCTGCTACAGAAGATGAACCATAGCAGCACAGTGCAACAAAATGCTTTGGTATTGTGTTTAAAGTGAAAGCCCTGTGATGTCTTTGGTGACATCTTAGGAACATCCTGAGAATTCAGATTTAGACAATGTAGGGCATGTCCAGATTCCTACCATAATTATCATTTTCTTGGTGATAACAGTGAACAATAGGTCACTATTATAAGTGCTCTATGCTTGCAGAGGTGAATGGGGGGCCAAATTAGACTCCCCCTTACCTTATAATGTAATATAAAAAAAGGGAAAACAATTATAGTGTACGTCCAGGCAAAATATTTCCTTTTTATTTTGGTTATCATGCCCTATGGAAGTATTAGCACCATTTGGGTTTCTATTTCTGTCTGAGCCTCTGTTAGAGAGATTTATCCTCACAGGCTATCATGGTGACTTTGCTATCAAAATACAGCAAGTGAAAGACAATCTTGCAACATAATTTTTTTTTTGCCCTACTTTATTGTCCCTTTTTGCACATTTTAATCAGTAGTTAATCACCTATGCTTTAGAATGTATGTAGGGCTTCTTTATTCTTAATTATATTACATGAGGCACTTCCTCTGCAATAGTTGTGTCCAACTCTCCTATCTTTATGCAAAGTCAACACGACACCTGGAGTCATCCGGAGCTCTTATAGACTAAGAAAATCCATTTCGATGGGATTGTGGCAAGTGAAGACCCAGCAATACGCACAATAAAACCAACTTCTGTGTGGTCAGGTACTTTTAGTAGGTGCAGAGAATGTCCAGTGCTTGGTAGGTGATGAGGATAACAGTTGCAGAACAGCTTGGCTGAAGTGGCGTACTGGTTTGCAGAAGCTTTTTATTGCTGAGATCTTGGTAGCTACAGCTGAGATCAAGGGAAATCAAGAACCACTCAAGGAATACTACATAGTTTCCATGGGCCGCATGTATCAAAATGCAGCTACTTCCCATTAAACACTAACCCAATCTAAACTTGGACTGATCTTAAATTTATTGGCAGCTAAGGGAAAAAACTTTAGTTCTCAGTTACGACATTTATATCGAATGGGTCCTGAGTCAAAAAAAGTCAATAAATTATTTAAAGATGGGTATTAACATACTTTTTGCAGAAAGAAAGGCATTCTCTCTACTGGCTGCTAATTTGTAAATTATATAATATTGGGAAACATACTGCACAGAAAATGCGTAAATGAAAATATGTTACATTTATTTTGCTCATCGCTTTATGCGTTATATTAACAGCACTTATTAACACTTATACAATGATACAATGTGCTTCCCTATAAGATGCCAAAAATTAATTCACTCTTCCTGAGTTTCTTCAAAAAAAGAAAAGGGAGCAAATACCAAGTAACTTACATGTGTCAGCGCTGCTTGCTCCCATCGCAGAGGTCCCGGCTTCCGAACGCTGTGAAGGAGGAAGTGTGGATGGGCGCATGCACAGTCCAGATCCCCGGAGGGGAGAGGAGGAGAGCGAAACTGAAACTCAATGGAAGAAGCCGGGAGCGCGCACGCCAGGCAGACTTCATGGGACACAGGAGACAGAAGAGTCTGCACTGGATCAGAGAGCAGCACCAGCGCTGGAGGGACTGTGGAAAACGAGTGGAAAGAAGAAGCTGTTCAATTGAAGAGGCATCACATAAGGTAGGGTCTGCCTTTAATGTCACTTTAATCTTACTGGAGTTTTGCCCTTAAGGAGTCTCTCATCAGTATATTTTCATAAAAATTATATAACCCTGTTCACTTTCAGTGTTGATAATCTCCAATCATCTAAAACGAACAAGAGAATAGTGGTTTTACAGGGCAAGAGGAAAACATCCATTACATGTGATGGGTATTGTGGCAAGTATCCCAGAATCCTGTGCCAGAATCTTCCACTACAGAACAATTCTCTAATCTGTTGTTACTCACATTATCAGAAACAGCAGAACTGTCATCAACAATCTTGTGATGACTAAAAAAGACAAAGTTGTATATTATTAAATACCACAGTTACTCATATAACACATAAATGACATTGCTTTTAAGTGTATGGCAAGGCCAATGCATTATTAAATATTATCAGTCTTTCTTTTGTTTAAAGCATTTTTAGAAAGTATTAAATATGTAAAGCATTTATTGTACGTATTTTGTCCTGGTTCTTTAGAGCCCATACAAATTACTGGAATTTATATTGATATTTCTATCTCTCTATCTATCTATCTATCTATCTATCTATCTATCTATCTATCTATCTATCTCCTGATATAATGTATGGTAATAATTGTTATATAAAAGTAGAATGGGGTCATTTATCAATTCTGTCACATGGCAAAGCAGTGCTATACAGGGGGTGAAAGACAATTTGTGAGACAGGTTTATTACAAGATTATAGCATGAGTCATACATTTCTTACACAACTGGTCTTAAGTAGCACTGCTATAGAAACAACCTGTCCCTAACCACTTCCTAATTATGTGTCTGTTTAGAGGGAAAATTAGCCACATCTTTAGTAATAAATCTTTCTTAAAACTTTGCAAACTCTCACACTTGGCTGCCTAGGAATACAGAAGCATAGGACTATAAACCTGTCGCTGAGACTTTGCTGAAGGAAAGGGAAGCCTTTTTGCATCAAAACTGGACCGCGTACTCCAGATGTGGCCGAACCAACGATCTATATAGAGGCACAATTATAGACTTGTCCCTGCAATACATCCCCTTCTTAATACAGGACAAGACCCTGCTAGCTTTGTTTACCGCAGCTTGGCACTGCAAGCTACCATTCAGTTTGTGGTCTACAATGACCCCCAAATCTTCCCTAGCGGCATACCCATGATTGTATAGCCTATTTGTTTATTTTTATGTCCAAAGTGCATTACTTTGCATTTATCGATATTAAACCTCATCTGCCATAGTATTGCCCACTCTCCTATGTTATCCAGGTCCTCCTGCAATGTTATATTGTCACGATCCGTTTCTAGTACCCTCCCTATTTTTGTATCGTCTGCAAACACAGAAACATGGCTATCTATTCCCTCCCCGATGTCATTAATGAATAAGTTGAACAGTATCGGACCCAGCACAGATCCTTGAGGCACACCGCTCATTACACTAGCCCAGTCCGAAAAGGTGCCATTTACAGATACTCTCTGGACACGTTCCCGTAGCCAGTTCTCTATCCACGTACACACCACCTCATCTATGCCCATAGCCCTCAGCTTGTGAAGTAAGCGCTTGTGTGGTACCGTATCAAATGCCTTTGAGAAATCCAGATATACCACATCCACCGGCCTCCCTCCATCCATATCTCTACTTACCCCCTCATAAAAAGTTAGCAAGTTAGTTAGGCAGGAACGGTCTTTCCTGAACCCATGCTGATTGTCATTAACTATGCCCTTATCCTTAACAAATTTTACCAAATAGTCCTTAATTATACCTTCTAACAGTTTACAAACTACCGATGTTAGACTGACCGGCCTATAGTTCCCTGGTTGGCATCTAGCCCCCTTTTTGAATATTGGAACTACCGTAGCCCTCCGCCAATCACATGGTACCCTACCAGTCACTAAGGATTCCTTAAAAATTAGGAATAATGGTCTTGTTATAACCTGGCTTAATTCCTTAAGTACCTTGGGGTGAAGGTTATCTGGTCCAACTGCTTTATTTGCATTGAGCATTTTAAGTCTTTGTTCTATTCCGCTTTCCATCAACCATTGTGGTATATTATCGGTTGAACTATGTGTTTTATCACGTACGTCGAACCCGTTTCCCTCCTGAGTGTATACTGAGGAGAAAAAATTGTTCAGTGCCTCGGCCCTCTCCTTGTCACTTGTGAGTAACTTCCCGTTTACGTCCTTTATTGGGCCTATCTGCTCCTTTCTTACCTTTTTACTGTTAATATATTGGTAGAATTTTTTAGTTTTTTTTTTACTATCTGCGGCGATATGCTTTTCACATTATATTTTAGCTTCCCAGATTACTAGTTTGCATTTTTTGTTACATTCCTTGTATTTAAGGAACGCCAATGCCGTCCCTTCCATCTTAAATTTTATAAATGCAGAACATTTAAGTGCCTTGTAAATGCCTTTACAATCTAAGCTTTAGGTTTAAAGATGTTTAAAAGAGTCATAGTTCTCTTTAGGGTCACAGCAGAACATACTAATATCCTCCTGTGACTCAAGACTCAGCATATAGCGGGCTATTGCCCGCTTTATGCTTACAGCGCAGAGCCGTGCTGCAGCCGGATAGATTCCAATAGAATTGTCGGGATCCACCCCGCTGCCTGATTGACAGCTGGCTTTGCCTCTCTAGAGGAAGAACCAGCTGTGCCCACCCCCTCTCCCATTCATGCCTCCAGTCAGCACTGGAGAAACACAGAGGGGGTGGGGGGGATCCCTGCAGGCTGTGACTGTGACTGTCTGCAGGGTGATGATCGGGAACTGAGCAATCGGCAGTAAGGACTGATTGTGTGATGAACTAAGTTAGAAGGCAAAACAAGAAACTTTAATTGCTATCTTGTCTTGAATCTTAAGACTGAACAAACACTTGCCTCAGTTGTCAAGGATCCACTTGTGAGTAGAAGTGTCCAGTCAGTAAATCCCTGCAATAGAGGGACCTAGAAAGTTTAGAAGACATGCAAAAGACCAAGGACTGTGTTTAAATGTATTTGCAGGTATACAGTGCTCCCTTCGTCCTTCTCCCTATCTCATGCACATGTGCTCTTAACCCTTTCGCTGCCAAAGCTTTTTTTACGTTTTTTGCACACGTTATAAATGAACATTTTAGGCCAAAAAACACAATATAATACCCATTTTTTTCTAAAATATAAAAGATGAGATTACGATGAGTAAATATATCTGTTAAAAATAAACCAAGGCAACTGGACTTGCTGTATTTTTCTTGGAGATGTTTCACTGATCATCCTCAATTCAGTTCGTTATTTTTTACAGATATACTATGACATGGATGAATGAGAACCTTCAGACATATGACGAGTAAAAAGATACCCAACATGCCCAGGTTAAAAATTGCGTGCTTCCGTGAAACGGCAACAAAATAAGGTACCCTAAATTGTCCATAAGTGACATTTTAAAAGCCTGTACAGGTCATCAATTTAGAGAGATCTGTGATTATTGGCCCTAGAATTATTTCTCCCACTCTGGTACACGCGACGATACCTAACATGTGTAGTGCGATGTAACGCTGTTTACATAAAGTGTGTTTATGTTAATACATGCTTGTGCGGGAGGGAGGGAGACTTTAAACATTTTTAAAAATTATTTTTACTTTTATTTTATTTGTTCTTATTTTTTTTATAACTTTTTAAATGTTTTTTTTCTAGTTTACTTTATTGCTTTCATATTTCTCAAATGTGGCCCCGACACTCAGGGAGGATCACACCATATTAGCAAGTTTCATAAATTGAGGTGCAATACATCAAGTTAGCAGCCCATTTAAAATGAATGGGCTGTGACACACCAAACATTTTGGTCCTGATGCATTTTTTGCTATGTACTGCAATGCACACGGAAAAGACAATTGAGTAAAAAAGCCATATCATTGCTTTTAACCCCCTTTCCCCTTCATTACAAGTCAGTGCTGTTAACCCCCACTTCCCATATTGCCAGTCAATTCTTTTAATCCCTTTAACCCTTCAGCTTGCATTGCTGGTCAGTGCTGTTAACCCCCTTCCCATGCTGCCCCAGCCAGACAGAGAAAAAATTGCCAGACAATACAGAATCTTCTGGGTGCTTGAATGTAGAGTGTTCCAGCATTTGTCATCCCACTGCCACTCTGCAAAGTGCCCAACACACAGCAGGCTGCACAGAGAGATTTGGTGGGCTGCATGTTGCCACCACATATAGGTATTTGCAAGATGACACACCATATGCAGTTGTTCAGCCCAAACATCAACATTTAAGTGCATTTATTTTACAGAAAAAAGGGAGAAATTATGTACTGACTCTATAGACTTAGCACTTTTAAGCACATTTCCTTACCTGCATTTTAAACAGGAAAGATAACCGCTCGCTTTTAATCACAAATTCAACATTAGAGTGTATTTTTTCATATAAAACAAGCCAGCAAAATATTGCACTGGCTCCATATAGAGTATTTAAGCACTTTTAATAGGCTGTTTTTTGATAGGGAGAAACCAGGCAGCTTTTCATTTCAACATTAGAGTGTAATTATTTCACAAACAAAAGGTCAGTAAAATAGTGTACCAACTCCATAAACACTATTCGCTGTTGGAAGACCATATTTTGAAAAGGAGGGACACCAGGCAAATTTTGATTTAAAAAAAAAATCAACACTAGAATATTATTTTACTGAAAAAAGCAGGCAAAATTTTGTGTTGACTTCATGTAAAGTTTGTAAGCACTTTTACTAGGCTGTAGTTTAACAGGGAGAGACCAGACATGTTTTATTCACAAAATCACAGTTAGAGTGCACAGTTTCAGAAAGACAATAGCTACAAACAATCTTGATTGTCAGAGCAGTGGAATATGCAGCAAACACTATACATTTCGTAGCTGAGGACCAGCTGCAGAAACATTATGTGTGGCACTTTCACATCGCCTGATCACCAGAATATACCAGCAACAATGAGGTGCAACACAGGATTTCCAGAGCAAAAAAAAAAACTAATTTACAGCTGAGGCACTGCTGCAGAATTTTTTTGTGGCTTGTTTTCAGTGCTAGAGCACCAGAATAGGGCAGTCCAATCATCACATTGTGGTAATGGTGGCAGGCCAGCAGCAGTGACAATGGATGGTAATGATGGCAGACTAGCAGCCGTGAAAGGAGTTGGTAACGGTATCAGGAAAGGTAACAATTTAGCACAATACAAAATGTTAGAAGTACTTTATAAAGCACAGGTTTGCAGCAATGCATAGCATCAACTTAAAAAAGCCCCTATAGTTGGTGACAGTGGGAGTAAAATAGTGTTTCATTGGAAATAAAGAAAAGCCCTAATTATTGGTGTCAGCGGGATAAAATAAACCCTAATGGTTGGTTTTCATAAAATAAGTGTGCCAGTAGAAGTTAAATAAGCCTCAATTGTTGCTGTCAATGAGAGTAATACAGGTGTCAATGTTGGTGTCAGTGGAAGCAAAATAAACCCCAGCACTGCAATAGTGTTCAGTGGATTACTTAGTAGATTACACACTGTTCTGCCTTTCTCTGTTGAGCTGGGACTTTGCTGTTACTATGTTATAGGATAGGATATCATTCTTTCCAAAGTCCCCCCCCCCAAAAAAAAATTGCTAGAAAAATATAAATAAATATAATTATTTATGAGCATAACTAGTAGTATAAAACTGTCATAATTCAGAATTATATAATTACTAATCTAATCGGAAAATAAGATACGTTAATAGAAAAAAACCCAGATTAAATACATAGCTTGATCCTGATAGTAAATAGGGATATTACTTACATCTTACTAACACATGGTAAATTAAAAGGTTTTGATAAGAAAAGAACCAGTGCACATAGTAAGGAAACATACTATATGTATTGGCAGAGATGCCCAGAATTACGAATGTATACTAAAGGTTTTGCCTTCAGCAAGTTATTTTTGATTTATTGCAGTCCGGATTCACTAACAGTGACTATGTCAGCTCTAGAGTAAGGGTCACCACACACATTACAATCTAACCATACAATTTTTGTACACTCAATTTTAGATTGATCAAATCTATGTAATAGGAGGACATACCTGATCCATCCAATCAATCTGTATCCAACCAGGCAGCTCCTTGCACTGCATTCTTGTTGGTAGATCTAAAAGAGATTGTACAGTCAGATTTTAACATGTGTGTTGAGCTTAACTGTAATTGGTTAGTAAGCACTAGTATATACATATATATACAAATTCATAAAGCATGAATACCTTTACCTTCTTTTGTTCCATTGCTGAAAATATTTTTAAGATGGTGCCAACAACATTACAGATCAGTCATAACTAGCAACAGTAATTAGCTTTCACAAACATTTCTTGACTGTATTGTGTGTAAAGCTGAGAGACATTTTGCAACATAAGAGATGACAGAAGGGCAATTAAGGAAGATTTGGAGGAAGAAAAATGTAGTAGTGTGAAAGAACAAACATTGGGACAGATGGTATCAAAAGTAGATAGTGAATTTTACAAGCTTGGCAAAGAGAACCAAGGTTTTGCAATGCATGAAGGGGTAGCCGAGAGAAAAAAACAAGATGAGGCATTTTGAATTTACAGTGAGTCTTATGTAAATAATGTGAATCAAAACTCACATGTTGTAAATGTTTTAACTATTTAAAGCATGTGAACGTGTTCTCTTTATAAATACTTAACATAGTGTCAGAGAGTTAACTAGGATTTGTCTCTAGTATGAGCTCCCAATCCCCTTTGTGTATTCCTTAAAAAAACCTCACAGTAAATATTCACCATAAATAAAAATGTCCTTCCAGCTCTAAAGGCTAAACTAGTGACATAGCGGCCAGAGGGGAGCCACATCTCTGTCAGAGAGCAAACTTCGGATTCAATGGAGGTGATTATGATGAGTATTATAAATGTATTTATTTATAAATATATTCAAATAAATGTTTGCATTGTAATAACCGTGTACCTCACACTGCAGCAACAAGCTTAGAGAATCTTTTAAAAAAGGGGATGTGAATGGGTTGCTTCTAAACATGTTGGAAGACATTCTCCCCAACCAAATATGTTTGAGATCTAACTCCTACTGATCAGAAATGATCTGACCCCACTGAGATATTAAACACTTTTGTTGAGTTCTGTCAGAGATTATACACAGGTGGTCACAAAACCATTTCCTTGTCTACTCTGCTGGTGGCACTGTGCTTCAGCTTCAGTAGCTGGGTGAGTGTGGTTACAGTGGCCAACAGCAGCTGTCTCCATGCAGCCGTGCACCTCTGCTATTAAAGCGGACCTTTACCCAAATCTTTAAAATAACAACAAACACACTTTTAGAACTGTTTAGTAATGGCAATCTACAAACACTTACTTCTAGATAATTGCAGGTTTTTTATTCTTTGCATACATTATTTATCTTTAACCCCCAGTCTTCTGACAGTGGCATGTTTACTAAGGGCAGATTAATAACTATCCTTTTATTTCCTGGACTTCTGGCACATGTGACTAAACATGTGACTAGAACATGTGACCATGCAGATAATTTCAGAGGAGAAAATTGCCTTTCCCTGAGACCTCATGAGATCACAGATGAGATTTCCCAGCAATGCCCTGCTGATGACAAGGCAATCCCAGTGTGCATTGCTCTGGCAAATTGAAGTCATTTTGCCATTTCAAAGCAGGAAATGAATGCTCAGCAACTGTAAGTATTTCAAAATCACAGCATTTCACACCAGACATGTCTGTGTTATTATTAATTATCATACATAGAGGGATGCATTGGTAGAATTTGATTTTTGAGTGTAAAGGTCCGCTTTAATCACCACCTGAGCCAAGCTAATGGGAAGCTGCATAACCCCAGTATCCCAGTTCATTCTGCCAGTTTCCTTGTTTCAATACTCTTAAAACATATGTAAACCCCAAAAGTGAACTTTCCTTATTTGCTCCCTTTCGGTCTATAAAATGTAACACTGAAATCATTTGTTTTACCTATCTGACAAGTGCCAATAAAACCTGTTGATTTTGTCATATGTTCAGAGTTGTCCTGTGTCCTCTGCACACTTCCTGTGTTATCTCAAAGAGCCCTCCTAATTATAATCTTGGACTACACACTGATTAGACTTTATGTTTTACAGATCTGAGACTGAAGGTGGTTGAGTACTTTAGCAAAAGACAATGAAGGGCTGAAACGTGCATGAAATTATGTTAGCAGGACTTAGGAGCTGAGTGCCTTTCTGGCACATCAACATGTATTTTTCTGTACTTGCAGTGTCTTTAAAGGAATAAAACATTACAAAATGTGCATGTATTACAGAGATGTACTGCATTTTTTTATTTTGGTTTGACATACACATTAAAACAGTTTTGCTTTGGCCTCTTATTCTGGCCCTGATCTTTGGGTTGCACTTGCTGGTCATTATATTTTCATTACTGTTGTATTTGAGTGTCAATATGAGCCTGTTTATCTGTTTGTGTTTCACTATCTCTTTCATTATTTGTGAACTAATGTTTGCTTTTCAGTATCTCACAACAAATGTTTTATATTGCACATATCTGAGTATGAGTTTCTCTTTGTTAATCAGTCTGGTTCCACCAGTTACAATAGTTTTCATCCTTGGTTTCCTGATACCTCTTTAGCATCTATCTCTACTGTAGAAATAGACTGCCATCCACTCTATTCTGAATAACAATGATGATCGAATGGAAACACAGTTTATAAGCCTTTTGTGAACATGGATCCTCACATGTGGCAATAGTTAGTCTTTAAACCCACCACTAGTTTTCTTTCTTGGTAATACAAGACCCATGTAGGTAACAAGAACTATTCAATATTTGCCAATTATGAGGAGTTATTTTTGCCATTTCAATCCCTTAAACAAAGGTGTAATGCACAGCCTAGCTCTCTGGTCAGGAGTGTGTAACAGCAGACACAGTGCAGCACCACCTATAAGAAAATTCAAATCCCCCCTATGAGCTTTATTTACTGCCAACAGCCTTTATATTAATAACTTAGTTACTCTCCAGCCTACAGGACCATGACTACTACTAGTCGCAGGCACAGACAGCAGCAGTAAGCAATCACTTTTACTTTTCTTTACAATAGTGATGGCAACTAGTGGTAACAGGCTGATTGTAGCATGCCATACAGCTGCGAAAACTGCTGTCTGTGTCCCTGTTGCTAAAATTCCCCCTCACCTTTATGCTTTGCTCCAGGAAAAGCAAGGTCATAGCCAGTGAGCTAAACCTGACACAATAACTTCCCCACTCTAAGCCCTCGTTCACACCATAATGTTTTGTAGCGCGTTCTACGCTCAATGAACGCTCTACAAAACGCTCAAAAATATAAATCCCATTGTATTCAATGGTCTCGTTCCCACCTTGGCGTATTTCCGCCCGTCCCTAACGCGCTACAAAACGGCCCACGCCTGAAAAGGTACATGTACTACTTTGGGCCGTTTTGTTGCGCGTTTCCATCGGGATACAGCCAAGTAGCCTTCGGAAACACGCGTTTGTCGCGCGACTTTTTTAACGCGAATCACGGTAAAAAAACGCGCGACAGACGCGCATATGCAATATGCCTAGGTTTGAACAAGACCTAACCACCCTTTTCTGTTCTGCAGACTCTGGGGTTTTTTCTCAAGGGCAAAACTGCACCCCCCCTCCCCCTCCCATAGAGGCAGTGGGCCCTGGTCTAAACAAAGGTAGAAGTACAGTGCTAGCATGCTACCATTATAGAGGTATAAATAACCTTCCGATCATGGGATCAGTATTATATTCACATTGTGGGGGTGAATGTGATGAGTATTATATTCACAGAATGCTGGCTTAATTGGGAGCCACGCTATTAAAACAGCCGGTTAGATGGATGCTATCATGCAGAGACCTCTATGTTACTAAATGTGACATAATTGTACAGTATTCCATCATAATTCTCAATGAAGTTGTTCCATGTTCAATGCAGAGCACACGTTGCAAATATCCCAGGGGAAAGGAATCTCCCCTGTACAGTATTTTTTCAGCTCAGCCCACATAGACAACACTCTGCTGCACTTATCTATGACTCAAAGCCATCAGCAAAGTGACTCTGTAGGAAGATGTGCATTTGTTCCATTGTGTGCAATTACTATGCTAAAGATTGATGTCAGATATTAAGTGACAGGGAACTGTCAAATAAGACCTGCAGACAAATTATTATACATTCTTTTAAATTGCAGAGAGTTTGGCTAGGCGGCTTTCTCAAGGAATTTTACCTTATATGTTGGCTGTAAATGTAGCATGAATAAAGGAAATGCCGCCGAATATAGCCAGCCAAGCAAAAGTCACTTGTTGTTATCAAGAGTGCTAATGTAAGGAAATTTAAGGAATTGCGGTTATCAGGACTTTTAACAGAACTTTTTCATTTCAAGTAAAAATTTGCCATTCATCTGTAAAGACACAAATAGCCATGAGAGGATGATCTCATGTCTATAGATCCCACACAAGACTGTTGTACAACATTGCTTTGGGGGAACATTTGACCAAAGCAGGATAGAAAGCCCGCTACAGTTTCTGTGCGCTACCCAACAGAATCTTCCCTCTTGCCCCTTCCCATCTCTAAGGTAACACACATGTAGCAAGATTAAGAACTTAAAGTGTATTTTAGATTAGGATCTTATTTATCTTATAGTGTTTAAGATAAAAGATCTTGAAGTGTATTTCTACCTTTGCAGTTATCCTTGGCAAAAAATCAGCTTCTCTCTTTAGTTTGTTTAGTTAATATTTGAAAATGAAAAAGAGAAGCTGACTGGTTGCCATGGACAACTGTTCCAGATTCTGTCTCTTCCAGTTTTAATAAATCCCCTTCACTGTCTGAGAGCAGTTAAAGAAAACTTTCCCCACCAATTTAATGTCTCCCAAAACAGGTACTTTCAAGGAATGCCAACTGTTAAGGTTGCCAGTGTGCTTATTTCAGCTCCCAACCAAACTTTCAAGCCTTGAAATGGCTGGTGTCGTAACTGGTCACGTGTGCAGCACCAAATCCAAATAGAGGCTAACATGGCACCTTACTTGACTGGAAGGGATAGGAGGTTGTAATTCAGCTCTAAGCTAGGGCCCCTTGCAAGAAATCCCTATATGTTGGACCTAGGGTGCCCTATGTGACTGCTCAATTTATGGAGACAAACAGAAAGACTTATTTAGGTTGATGCCAACTAACACTGTTCTAGTCATCATATCTTTAGTGCAGGTTACATAATGTGACAACAGCCTGCTATAAGCAGGCTGTGGTTTCCTGTAACAATAACATTTATGTTTGTAATACAGGTAAAGATTTTGAAAATGTTCCAGAAACTATTCACTATTCATAAACTTTCAGTTAAAAAAATCAATGAAAAATTAAATTTTTCAAACTAAATTTGACCATTTTCTGTTTTTGAGTGGCCAATCGAAACTGACATGCCTTTAGACTGGTATTATTGTGGCTCTGAATATTTTCCACACCAATCTGAATCAAGTAGTCTCTAAAAACAACAGGGAAAGAATAGAAACCATGGGTGCCAGATTTTTGGGTGCCAGATTTATATATATATATTTTTTTTTTTGTTTTTGTTTTTTGTGTTTTCATATTCAGGGAAAGCTTTCACATTTGTTGCAGTATCGTCAAATCTATGGTCAGCATTTTGTGTGACACATTTTGAGGCTTTGAGCTGATTTGCACCTAGGATTCTATTTATATACAATAAATGGCGAATGACCCTGCAAATATCTGTGAGTATCGTTTTGTGCGAATAAGTCAAAAACAAGCATTCTTTATATATGTGTTTTCAGGTCAAATGTATTGTGATGTAATACTGCATGATGGCCACCTGATGGAATTGAGGACCATAGGAAATAAATATTTATTTAGGCTGCATAAAGGGAGCAGGAGGAGACACAAATGGACTGCACAGCAAAGTACACTCCCCCTTTTAACATATCAGACAGCTCTAATGTACTCAGGAAGAGGTAGGGAAAAGACTATGACCCTAGAAATTTCCTGCGAGTGAAGCTAAACCCAGTGGTCAGTGGAAATATTGAGTCCTCCTGCATTAAATTTTAATGTTGTAAAAAAGCAAAGGCACAATGTATTTGCATATTTGCACGCATGCACATTTTTTCCAAATAAGTAGCAGAAGGAGTGGGGTTTATGGTATAGAATAGGTCAATAAAAATACACATGTCAATACCCAAAATGCTACTGAGAGACTCCAGCAGTAGAATGCAGACAGCAAACCTTTATATGCATTTTACTTCAGCCCTGGTGCCTTGAAGGTAACCAGCACATTTTAAAAGGAGTAAACATCTGTTGGTTGTGCTGTTTATTGCTGTTTATTACTTCTTCTATGTGGCCCTCAGCTGCTTTAAGAAATTACATTTAAAAAGCCCAAGCTGTCTTCTACTTTGGTCGCTCAATAGTTCTAATTTGAATTACCAAAGTGCTATAATCTTTGTCTGGGGCTAAGTAGGTGTGGCCCTCAGTAGATATAATGTTGCTCCCTAAGTATTTAGTCAATTCGGTTCGATCTCATTGAGTTTCACATGCTTGAGCTAACCTACAGTTCTATAGTAATCCTTGCTATCCTTGTAGGAAATGTTTATTTGTAAATATATATTGTTTTTCTATAGTACAAAATTGTAGTAAACATACGTTTCAAACAAATACAAAGATAAAAAGGACCTAAAAACATATATATTACCTTTGAAATAGATTAAGATCTTAAAGTGTATTTCTACCTTTGCAGTTAAATTTGAGAAAACCCCTCTACATGTTTGTTATGTGTATCCATTCACACATTTTTTTAAACAGATTTATTACCTTTTAGATGTTTTGTTGCAGTAGGCAAGATAGCAAAATCCAGGTTTTCCTAAGCACCTTCACAGGGATCTCTCCTTATAGAAAGACTGAGGACTGAAATTTGAGAAATGTGTTGATAACTTCCTGCGCTCGCAGTTTATGTACAAGGAGGGGTTATGGGGAGAGTGGAAGAGATGAGGAGAGGTTCTTGTGAGCTGATAACTTCCTGTGCTCGCAGTTTATGTACAAGTAGGGGTTAGGGAGATGAGGAGATGGGAAGAGATGAGGAGAGGTTCTTGTGAGCTGATAACTTCCTGTGCTTGCAGTTTATATACAAGGAGAGGTATGGAGAGAGGGGAAGAGATGAGGAGAGGATCTTGTGAGCTGATAACTTCTTGTGCTCGCAGTTTATATACAAAGAGGGGTTATGGAGATGAGGAGAGGGGAGTAGATAAGAAAACCTCTGTGTTCTTTGTAATTCATCAGAAATGAAGTAGGCAGGACTGACACCACCTGCTTAGGAATTCAGAACTGTGTTGTCGTGTCAGAGAAGAAAAAAGGAGCACACTATATTTCGGAACTTAAGCTGTTATTTTTCTGTACTTATAGTGTGTTTGAAGAGACACAACATGTGAGAATATGTATGTATTACAAATATGTTTAGTTTTTTACCTTGCCTTGACATATGCTTTTACATGGGAGCAGCCTTTACAGAGCATAACACATCTCAGTATTTGTAAAGCAAAAGAATGCACTTTGATTCTGTAATTTGTCCTTAGGAAGATACATTTTCTACGGCTGAGAGATCAGATGTGGCCTACAAAGCAACTCAAAAGGAACAATAGAGTACAGGAAAATACAGTCAGTGGGTTCTAGGGCAATTAGACGGTTCAGAACTATTTTGTTTCAGCCTGAACTCCTGCTGTTTCTGTTACCGAGTTTTATCACTCATGTCAAGCAATATGTTTGTGGCAGTCAACCAAGCTAGGATTAACACAAGGGAGGATGAGATCCACACAAAATTGTATTAATCTGTAGAGGTGCTTTTGCTGGCATAAAGAAGCAGAGGCACCTGCTGTGATCACTAGCCACTTATGGGTACATTTGGCACTGACAGCAAAACAGCCTGCAGCTAATTAGCTCTGCCTTGCTGCAGTAACATTCACTGCAGTCAATTAAATAATTCAGAAGAATCTCAAAGACAAAAACAAAATCTATGCAAAAACAGAACCCTCTTACATCTAGGACACGCTGAGTGATTGAACCATGGTCTGTGCCTATCTAGCTGTACAATCTACCTGCAACATTTGTCACTGGTAAGATCGTACCAGCATTTTCCTGTGTGGTTTAGTGTAAGAAAATGCTTATATTTTTTTACATTGTCAGAATTATCTCCTTAATGTTGTAAAGGAAGCTTATTAGTTAACACTAACATAACACTTGGCTTTCTGAGATGAGAAAGAGGGACACCTTTTAGCTCAAAGTATGTAGGCAAAGGATACACAATGGTCAAGCCCCCAATTATGTGCACTATGTATTGCAAGGGTTAAGTGCTTTTTTGTTCTAGTGGGCTCAAATAATGCAGATATACTCACCTGATCCTTGGTCCAGGCTGCTAGACCGGTCTTCACAACCTCTGCTCTCCTGGGCTTCAGCGGTCCAAGGACCGTTGATGTCACCACATCTAATGCAGGCCCATTGATTTTCATTAGACATGATAATGCAGATTGAAATTCCACAGCTGGTGCAGCAGGGGGTGGGAGGTGAGCACTGGCCGCCACAGGATTGAGGATCAGGTAAGTATTAGGGATGCACCGATACTTAGGGATGCACCGATACTTTAGTATTTTCATGAGAACTACCAGGGTTGCAGCGGTTGCAGCTGGGACCTGGCTCTGGCACTCCACCACTGTCCTGAAATCATTAGTCTGTATTGTTTTAGAAAAACTGTCACATGACAATAAACAAAAATGTATCAGTACTTGTACTTGTAAGTACTTGGGAAAGTATCAGTACTCGTACTTGTAAAAATGGTATTGGTGCATCTCTTTATTTACGGTATATTTATAAAGACAAAATCATATGCTAAAACAGATATGTACAAATCCCAGGAGCTCCGTGTGCTCCTTAAAAATGACTGCTGCCTCCTAACTTTTGAGTTTTTCTTTAGTCTTGTCTTGGAGCTGGAAAAGTATCTGTACTTGTACTTGCACGGAGTACAGTACTTGGTATCAGTGCATCCCTAGTAAGTATATCTGCTTTATTTGAGGCCCCTAGAAAAAAAGAGCACTTAAGTCTTGCAGTGCGGGGGTAGCCCCACTGCAAGAGTAGGGTTTTCTAAATTCCCAGAGTCCTTCTGTAGCAACCGATAATGATCGATTACGCACACAAGTGCTATTTTTCCCTTATACTGGCATTTTAAAATACCACATGCAATAATTTACAGGCTGGTTGAAAGGATTAGTACAGTATAAGAGTTTTGGTAGTTAGGGCTTTGGTTCCAATGAAGGGACACAATAATATACTATATAAACAACTGATCAACTGAGCTTTTTGTATAAGTGAACATATGGATCCATGCATACCTTCCAACTTTCTGAGATGGGAAAGAGGAACATCCTTTAGCACAAAGTGTGCAGGTAAAGGACACATCACCCCCAGTTATGTGGATCATGAAGAATAATAAACAAAATATGATTGGTTTACCCCACAAGTGCTTTATTCATGAGTATGCTACCCTTACACTGGCTTTTTGCAATAATAATTTGATAAAGAAAAGTTTGTGTAAAAGGTTTAGTGTAGCGCAACACTTTTGGTTGTTCTAAGATTGTAAGCCCTCACGGGTAGGGCCCTCCTTACCATTGTGTCTTGAATTGTATTGTAATTATAATGTCTTCCCTATGTTGTTAAGCACTGCACAAACTGTTGGCGCTATATAAATCCTGTATAATAATAATAAGTGTGGTGTTTATTAATGAGGTCTACACATCTGTCAAAAAAAAAGAGACAATAGAGGAGGAAAGTGGGATAGAGGAATTTCGCTCCAAATGAGGGACAGTTGGGAGGTATGTACATGTGGTAGGTTTCTAACCATAGTTTACATTTGCCATGCAGTGACACAAGTGACTGCACCTAATTCATCTTTTTATATGGGTTACATCACATAGAAGGCTATAAAAGGCCCTAACAAGCACTGGCAAAAAAAAAAAAAAGTCGTTACTGAAGACACTTCCTGGTTTGTCAAGGAATGGCAGAAAAGACCTGGACCTAGGGTCTTTTTTGGCAGTGATGGACGGTGGGTTCCTTTATGTCTGACCTAGGTTATTTAAAGGTGTTTTCCTGGAGAACTGATCAGCAGGTAAGCAATGCTGTGTTTACACAGAGTTGTAAGGAAGAAGACCTCCTGCAGTATGATAAGTAAAGAGACTATCATCAGATAATCAGCAGCAGAGTGTCTTCCACTTTGATCTGCCACTCCAGAAATATGAGGATAGGCAGGATAAATACCCCACCATGTGCCAGAGATGCTTTAGAGGTTTAAACTATAGTGCTAGTGTGTTGTCTCAGTAAGAGTAATACGCTGTGGGAGAAGAGAAACAATGATTTGGGAGACATTATATATTTCATGGGCATTGATTTGTTTCCAACCAAGTTCATTTAACAGAAACGCTGCAAGCATTGATCCTCTTTTATTTGTGTGACTAAAAGTTATCTGGCTGCAGATCTTCAGCGTGATTTTAATAAATCACTTTCTGCACAAATGCACTTGGATTGAATAAGCTCAGTTGGAGGATTGTGTTGGGTATTGAGACAGTGGTCCTGTACTGTACAGGTCCTGTACATTGATTTCCAAATATACCACCCTGCTGATTCTCTAGGGTCCTACAAAGAACCTGTTATATAAATATACTCTATATATAGTGAGGAATCCATGCCATTGATGCATTCTAAAATACTTTGATGCTTTGTGCATTTCTAACCATAAACATGCGTATTAAGCATGCTGTCACCATAGAGATGAATTAGTGCGCCCTGGTTCCTGACTTCCTGCATTGAGCTGCTGCTGTGTAACATTGAGGAGTGAGTGGTATATGAAGATGATGAAACCTGTGTGACATAACTCTAAGGCTCTACTAAAAAAAAACACTGTTTTAGCCTGTTGCTGTCCTCTATATTTTGTACATTGTTACAGCGCATTGTGATGCATTGTAACAGGTTGCACCTGCATTTAAATGCGGCATGTTCTATTTCCATCCAGCAAACACCAACTAAGATGGAGGATTGGTGTGAACTGGGTCCATAGAAACAATGTAATCTTACTAGTTATCGCATTGGGCCTTTCGTTGAACAACGCTGTCCAATGTATGGTGTGAATGAGCCCTAAGTGCTAGATTACATTGTCCCATCCCAGTCTGGGGTTGTAACTTATTTTAACTTAAACTTGTAATTTCATGCTTTTTTAATTGCCTCAGTTTATTTGCAGTATATGTTTTATTTTTGCCAACATGCCAGTGTCAGCCCATATAATGTGTTAATCCCATCACCGATGTACTTCTAAAGATAGAAGCTTGACATACTAGCATATTAGTCATGGGACTGAGAATTACCAGCTGAGGGATTCATTTCCTACTTACAAAAATTAAGCTCTGAACTTTCTTTATGGGTCACTGCAGAAACTCGGTACTTTATTACATTTTGTTTTTACCCTAAGGCAGATGTCCAAGATATCATACAGGTTTTGGTAAGAAAATAATCCTATTTCATTGAATACACCTGATATTTAAAATATGTCTATAATTGCCTGCCTATATATATATATTTTTTTTTACACATGAATTAGGATACAGGCTTATATTTTTTACTATCCCTTTTTTAAAATGTAATTTATTTTGTTAATATTACCGGTCTCATGCTTCCTAAAATCAACTGAAGTGACATCTGTTGGGTAAAAAGGTACACGGCACTCCTGTTACTAAAATGTACTACAGAAGAATAGTAATAATTTCAACTATCTGCAAAGCAGTACCTAAAAAGCAAGTCTGGACAACAAGTGAGATAAACAACATCAGTGTGCTGCTACTGCAGTTCAGTAAACACTTCAACAAGGTAAATTAATTTAGCTTAATCTATAAATCACTGGAGCTAGAATGCAGAGAACAGAGGAAAGAAAACATGGATCCCAGCCTGTCACATGAAAATGATTTCAGGTAGATTTTACGCTTTTAGTTCTTTGTTTTTTTTTTAAATAAGAAAATCTAGTATTAGCATTAAAGAAAGTGTAGGAGGTACCAATTTCTTGATACTCTTAGAAAATCTTGAATTAAGAATCTTACAATTACTCATAGCAGCATTCACTAAATTAATTACATATACCCATTACAGCAGAAAACACAGGGTAGTTCAATAAATTAACACCAGACACCTTCTGAATATACGTTAGTAACCAGAGCAAATTTTATCACATTGATACCCTTCCGCTGGCAGTCAATAAAAATAAGAAAGATGCATCCTTAGTTTAGCTGGAGCAGCCACTCTCATTTAGGGTTCCTCCAGAGGTTGGTGGGGGTTCCTTGAGCAGTGGCAAATTGACCTCCCAACTCATGTAGCTTGCTTTGTTCTGGGGCCTAGATCCAAACCGCTCATCTTTTGAACTTGACAAAGAGGGACACCTTGGGAACAAGCACACTAGCACATGGCTCCAAGGCACAGTCCTAATCCACAGGACGCAAGATTGGGTTGAAATCCTGGGACAGTTCCACATAATTTGAGACATTTTGGGGGTTTGCCTACGTCATGCAGCAGAGACATTGGAGTGGAAACAGTAGAGTTTCTCTACCCATGTCTCAAATAAGTACCCACTGATACCGATCATCTTTTTAGCTGTCTCTAAGAGGGGCGTTCTTCCCTATGATCATCAAAGTAATGGGCATTCCTCCCACTGACCTCCAATGCAACAGGACATTCTTCCTCCCACTAACCCCAATTGTAAGGGAGGCAGCTCTTCTACTAAACAACAGTGTAAGGGGCTCTTCTCCAGTGTTCACTGACGAAAGGAGAAAAATCATGAATTACCTAATATATTCTGTGGTACAGTGACGTGCGATACCTTCCGTGCTAGGTGAGGCATGGACCATGTTATCCTATGTCAGCCCATTGTTGCAGATATATAATGATTCCCAAATCTCTCTCTAAAGCCACCAAAATATAAAAAATTAAAGTGCTAGTTACTAGTTCCTACCACAACAGAGTTATTCAAATAAAGGCTGAGCAGGCTGCAATATTAGATAGTTATAGTTTGATTTAACTAAAGTACCAATTATTCCTTTTTATGATATTTCCTCTTGCAAAGCAGGAAAAACACAACAAAATCCAGTTCTGAAGATCAGCATGGAATCAAATAATAATTATGTGGTGAAAAGCTCATACTGTATAATTGGGACAAATTTACAGGTATTTAATTCCCAAATTAGGTAATAGGCAATTTACCAATTCATTTTTAAATTCAAATTTCAGTAATGGGATAGCTGAATTAGTAATAAAACTGTATATGAGCCTAGCTTATGGGTTTAAAGTATAAGGCAATTCTCCAATAATAAACACATAAGCCATAACTCAGCGATCCATTACACTTTTATGAAATCGCTTGTCAACTTTTAGTATGATATTTTTAGTCACATGATCTCTGACCCCTTACAAGCACTTGTTGAATCCAGTTAGTGGGCAGGTTGTAAGGAACCTCCTTGCAAAGCTAAATTACATATAGGTTGTTAGGAGAGGAGAAGCAGATCTGGCCAACAACGACTGCAAGTACCTTTTTTCTGCGACACACGACGCTCAGCTGTTTTAGCCGCTGCTTCAGAAGCAGTTTCCCGCCGCGATTCTGCCCGGCGCGGCTGGGGTGCCATTGTAAAATAATGGCACCCACAGTACGATCGGTGCACACCTGGGCGACTCCTGACCACGCTGCAATCCGCACGGAATCATGTATGATTGCCGTGCGGTGGGGTGTCGCCTAGGTGTGCACTGGCCCTGAAGCTTTTACTGTGCTCTTCCAGGCCTAGTTACAACATATAAGCAAGATAGGAAGTGAAGGGAAATCTCAAGGAGGGACACAGACAGCAATAAAAACATTCTTTCTGGCAGCCCCAGGAATAGCCACACCAGCCCATACAGGGGAACCAGGGTTAAAAGAAGGTTAAACTTTATTTGACGAGCAGGGGACATCAGTACAAACATGTTTTCTAGCCCATAGTATTGATCCACTGTATATCTCCCATGTAGACACTATGCACACATAGAATAGAGGATGTTTTCTTGGGCACTACTGCTTGTTTAGTATACAATGATTTAATCACAGCTACCTGCACTGAATAGATATATACACTGGATGATGTACAAAAACTAATGGTTCCCCTGGCTTTTCTTCCCTTTTTTGATTGTAAACATTTGTATATATTAATTTCAATTACTGGAAAGATATGACTTTGTGTGGTGTTTCCTCCCAGTTGTCTCCTGTGGTCCTTCTGGTTGTTATAATGTAGATGGGTTCATGTACACATGGATTGCTAACTGACTTTAATCCTGCTGATTATCAATTCATAAATATTAATTTGAAAGCCTTCTTTTCCTTTCTGAAGAAGTGGACCAAGTTCTCAAAAGGCATCAAGAGTCCATTACGGTTTTAGCATTTAATCAACATCAAGACATGTATAGTGAATAGAATGTTTACCTACATACCATTGCTAAACGATGGCCACTTAGGGAGTTGTTTTTATTTTAATGTCATTACAAGTTATCAGCTTTAGACTCTTGTTTTATATGATTTTAGTACAGAATGAAATAAAACATCTAGATTTTTAAAAGCATGTGCTTATTTGATTAATAAGTTGGTACCTCAAAAATCCCATTAGAATTTTATTCTTCTTTGTGCATTAGGCGTAGCAGGGTGATGGTACCCCATGCAAAAGTTTTTTAACTACTCCTTGCACTCTTATTTCTGACAAAATGTAAAAAAAAACTATTCAAACTAAGCCATCTGGCTTGCTACATCTATTGTTTCCATATAGAATTTTTTTTTTTAAAAGTAGACAACCCTAAACTATTTTAAAGTGTATTTCCACTTTCGCAGCCAAATTGGGATAACATCTATTTTAGATTTGTTGTATGTTCATGTTCCCCTTTTCATAGCATAAGCTAAAAAAAAAAATGCCTCTTGCAGTTTAAATTGCTTTTACTTGGGTTAGGGTTTTAAGGGATAACATTTCTTGCTTCTATTTCTGAGGTTGCTTGTCCTTTGTATGTTAATAAAGCTTATCAGTTACACACAATCCTCAAATTTCAGTCCCAAGACTTTCTATTGGGACAGACCACTGTGAAATGGCTAAGAAAAACCTGGAATCAGTTTTAAGAGTTGTTTTCCAGTATGCTGTGTGAATAGGAACACATAATGAAAATATGGAGAGGTTTTCCTAAATTTGACTGTAAAAGTGGAAATACACTTTAACCCTTTCGCTGCCAAGGGCGTACGTCGTACGGAGCTACAAAAGTGCTTCCAGCTGGCCAGCTCAGTACGTCGTACGGACCTGGCATTTACAGTTCTACTATAAGCTGATGGTCGCTAAAGCATATATAGTAGAACTGTTCAGCAGACTGTCCCCTTTAAATTAATAGCTGTCATCAGCGGCTCACAAGCCGCTGATGACCGCTAATTTTAAAAATACCGGGCGCCCCCCCCCCCGCCCCAACCAAGAAAATTATTTTTTTTGTGCACGGATACTGATTTTGGTGTGTTTTAACAATTGAATTGTGTATTTTTATCGGTTTAATATTAATTTGAGAAACATTTGCGCAATTATCGCAGGGCCTACAAATTTAGTATCACCATCTTTTTATTCTACCGGGCCTGCGCTTTCAGAAAATATATGGTTTGGGGGGTCTTTTACAAACGCTAGCAACGCAGCAGTTGAAAATCAAATCAATAGGAAAAAATTGCAGAAAATTCAAAAATGGCTTGGCAGCTGATTTGAAAAATGTTCCGGAGGGCTTGGCAGCGAAAGGGTTAAAACTCTATCATGTTGCTAACAATTCACTATACAGCAAGTTCAGATTGTCTGCCTCTCCATAGTTTTTGTAAGTTAGAGTTTAAATGAGGGACCAGTTACTGCAGGGACGTGCGGTCAGGTGAGGCAGAACCTTACCTAGTATTAGGAAAGAAAAAAGGAGTCAGCTTCAAATCGGAAGCTGACAGCTTTTTCTCCATTCAGATCGGCTTTTACAGGTTACACAGCAGGGAAAGCCTCTCCGCTATGTAACCTCTCACGGACGGAACGCTGCCTGTTAATTACAGGCAGCGCTGCATTCAGCTTTTGACAGCTAGTTAGGTTACACAGCAGCGGGCTTCCCCACTGCTTGTGTAACCTAACTTGGTGAGGCAAGAGTGTTAGGCTAAATACTGCTAATAGATAGATAAATTCCATGAGACATGTAAAGGCTCGAAAAATTAGTTTTGTGTCAACTAGGGGGGGTCACCCCCCCTCCCCCCCCCCGCTAAGGCGACCTCCCTATGTTGAGGGCATGTGGCCTGGTGTGGTGCAGGAGGGGCACACGATTGCCCTTCCCCCGTTTTCTGATCTGCCAGGCCGCTGCTCAGATCAAGGGTCTGGTAAGGGATTTAACAACACAATTCATTCCAAATGACATTCGGACGCATTCAAATTTTCGTTATCAAAAAAATCAGGTACATTGGAATTTGTTGGTGTTTCTATTTGGAAATTTGGATGCATTCGAAATCCAGATAAATTCTAATTTGGATGCATCCAAATGTCCGAATTTAAAGAAATTCGTGTGAATTTCAATTCGGAACAAAATGAAACCTACATGTCTAAATCCCATTTTAAAAGATTCAGCGGCTGGGAGCATGATATAACTTTCCAAGTACTGCCCCCACCTCTCAGAGTTGAATTTTTATTTGACAGGAAACCTTTAGAACACCACATTCAAAATATACATATGTTGACGATGCAGTGCATAAGACAATAGGACCTATTTCACAAAGTTCTGTGATTTCATTTTTAATGTTTTTGTATAAAGCCCAACCAGGTGTGTCGTGTTTCTTTTGAAGGAGTAATTATAATGTTTTAATTATTCTTAACACCCTGCTGTTTTAGAGCATAGATCCAGAAGTGCTTTTCAGATTTAGAACTCTGCAGTCTACCAAGGTGTTAGGCAGCTTGCTTTTCTTTCGTTTTCTATGAGTCCTATACATATCATTATTATATGCAAAGCATTCCAAAGGTTTCCTTCAGTTGCCCAAAAAAGGTCTGATCTTGATAGTGATAACTGTTGTTAGGCATATACACCAGGAGAAAGTCATGTACATTCTATGGGATAAGTGAGCTCCCTGAGCTCAGTCAGTGCCCTAGCACCCAGACAGTCAGTGCCCTAGCACCCAGACAGTCAGTGCCCTAGCACCCAAAGCCACATTTATAGCAATCATCAACCTCATCCTATGGGAAAAAGATTCATGTGGAAATATATACATTGTTTGAACAGACATGAAGACATGTATCTAAATCAGCCGAGTTTATTGCTAGGTTTAAGGAGGGTTGTTTACCCATAAACTAATGATTTAGTGTACCCCTGCTATAGGTTGAATTGGTTGAATCATCCCCTCCTATCCCTCAGCAAACCTCTGCTCTTGACTTCCCAGATCCACTGATCATTGGAGGCCCTCGAGTTCACTGTTGGATTATTCACATATAAACACTATACGAGCCTGGGCAACAGAAGGTAGAAGGCCAAAAACACAGATCTCCAGTACAGAAGACCAGTAAATGATTTTACCCATCGGGATCAACTCATAGGTGAAGTGGGCAACAAATATGCTGCACTTAGAACCCAGTAATCCACAGTAATTAAACAAGGGTGCCACTCTGCAAATATCATCACCACTTAACATAGTTGGGCCACTTGCACAAACATAGGTTCCTAGATATTATATGGAAGGCAGGCTTCAATAAAGGTGTAAAAAGGGCATTTCCCAAGGCCTAATAAGAGATGCTGTGGGAAGATAAGAAACCCATTGATTTAAACAGTCTACCTACTGTTTCAGTTGTCAAGATTAATGTGATGCTAAATCCTTTGGCCAAATTCATAAACATACCGTATTTAAAGTTTGCTCTTAATCAGTCCAGTCTAATATATATGAACCTAAATCAATGCTACTTTTTGAGACCTAATAAAGCTGTCAATTTTTCAAATAAAATCTAAAGTAAATGAGATGCTCACAAAGTGGAACATGTTTCATTTAGTAGAGAAAATCTGGTTCTACAAAGGGACCCAGTTGAGGACCCTGATGCTAGAGCAGTCTGGCACTATATAAAAGTGGAAATAATTCAATCTTTCAGTATCTAGGAAAGCACGCATGTCATGCACAGATTAAATATATCTATTTGTCAGAAATTGACAGACATTTGAGTCCCTCCAGTAATAACATACTGCTGTTTCACACTGTAGCAGAAAGCAGTAATAAGACCATTTGCAGAGGTTATGGTGTTATAGTAACCTAAGGAACATCAATTTTCACTTTCTTTTCCTTGTGGAATCTCATTTCAAACTTTAGTAATTAAAAAAGGATGTTGGGATTAGTTTTTTTAAGAAATGTTTGAGTTTTTTTATTGTAGCAGTAAAATCAAATAATATTGCCTACTTCAGCATAGCTGGTTATTAGTAACAGATGAAAATGGCGGATGAAAAAGGAAAACTCACTTAAAGTAGTATTAAAGTCTGGCCATTTTTTAACCTTAATGCATTCTCTGCATTAAGGTAAAAACGCCCATTACCTTTTGGACTCGCCCCCACGCACACACACTTACATGTTAGCGCCGCATGTCGCCACTGCTGGTCCCCGCAGCGATCCTCCGTCCCAAACTTTCTGGTTCTGGGGGAGGAGAATAAGGGCAGAGGCTCCTTCTGCCATCAATCAAGCTGTGATATGGAGAGGAGGGGAGTGGCCTGTCTCAGGGCTATGTGTCTGTAAGGACGCACACAGCCACTGCAGGAACATGCACGCACGGGTGCCTCCATAGCAGCCACTTAGCTGCTAGAGGCACCCGTGCAGGGGGCAGGAAAGACACTGATGCAGGGACCCATTCGAAAAGGAGGAATTTAAGCGTTTAAAAAAAAAATATGAACAGATTGGGACATGATCTGTGCCTCCCTTATATACACAAAAAAAGAAGGAAGGTTTCATGTCACTGAAATATTATGATACTAGAGAGCAGTGGGAATTCTGTCACCTGGGGCAAAGACTCAAAGTTGCTCCCCCTCAAGTGAGAAGTTCTCCAACCGCACACCCAGTGACACCTTTCCTAAAGCGACACCCAGGGCACATAAACCCCAGCCCTCCCCCCTAGCTTCGGGATTCAGAAAAAGGCACGAGTATGACTTGCTTCTTTCTAGCACTTATTTTACAATGCATTAAACATATGTATGACTAATGTGTATGGCTAATATGTATGGCTAATTAGGAAAGCATTCTATCAAAAGGATTGCTTGGTATATTGATATGTACATTTTCACTCAAGTAGTAGTAAAAACTGCTTCGTTCGCTCCATCTAACTCACTTAAATCTGCAGTTATTGACTCTCCTTGGCTTGGCTTGTACAATACATCTGTGGACTAAAGATTAGGGATGTCCAGATATCGTCTCCGATACTTGGCATTTTCACGAGAGCTACCAGAGTTGCAGTGGTTGCAGCTGGGACCTAGCTCTGGTGCTCCACCACTGTCCTGAAATCATTAGTCTGCATTGTTTTAGAAGAACTGTCACATGACACTAAAAAAAGGTATCAGTAATTGGTATCTATGAGTACTTGGACAAGTAGCGGTACTTGATCTGGGAAAAAATGGTATCGGTGCATCCCTAATATACTGTATGTGTGTACATATATATATATATATATATATATATATATATATAATTGCTGTAAGAGAAGCATTTAAAACTGTTACAGGACTGGGACACTGTGAGTGTGTGTGACACCTCAAGGATTGGTGAGCCCATATACTGTATGTTATATGCTGGAGACAAGCTATTTATGTTGGACTTCCTTTACTGTCTGCCTTTTGAAAGAGAAATAAACAAATCATACATTAAAACAGGAATCCACAAATCCCAGTACTCCTTAAAAATGACAGCTGCCTCCTAACTTTGGAGTTTTTCTCTTGACCAAGAACGATACTTGGTATCTGCTCATTCCTACTAAAATAATATTTATTGAAATTAAGAGTGCTTCTTGGCATTGCAACTGACACATAGTTCAGGACTTCATGGTAGCTGTTCTGTGTGATTGTCTATTACCTTGCTGTACCTTTACACTACTAGCATGCTAAAATTTACTGCCCACACTGACATTTGAAATAGTATTTTGAGGCATGTGATAGCTGAGCCAATATATGAGCCAATATACAGTATGTTCCTTTGTTATAATTAGTGATGAGTGAATGTGCCTGGGTTTGATTTGCACAAAACCTGAACATAGTGCCCAAACCCCAATAAAGTCTATGGGAGCCAAATCTTGTATTTTTTTCTTTATTTTTTCTGCCCTTTTTCACGGCCAATTTGCAAGGTTTTGGTAAAAAGGCCATGGGTGGGAAGGCACTACCATGGCGGATGTGCAAAAAAAAAAAATACCATTCAGCTGGGAGCAGGTCTTTTTATACTGCTTAAAAGGCAACATTTAAAATATGCAATGCCTTTAAATAACATGCTTAGTCAATGCCTTAAATCAGCAGGTGACATGGCGCACCTGTAGGAAGTACTCCAGCAAAAGTTACAGTTAAAAAAAAACCTGTTGCCTCTATATGACAGATCAATTCCCCACTGGCTTATGTATGTAAACAGAGCAGCCAGAGGATCCTTGGTGAGGTAACTGACCAGGTGTGGTATTAACCATACGTGGTCAGTAATCTCGAACAGCCAACCACCTTGTTTACATTCTGATGCCGACCGAGGACTTGTCAGTTGTAGGGAGAGTCCATCAGGAGAAGACTATCTGTGTGGGTTGTCATGTTTGCATTGGTGGCTTGCCGTGGTATCATTCCCCTTGATTGATGAATAATCTACATCACTGGATGACGTGAATGACAATGAATTTACACCATGGGACTTTTTGTAGGTTTTCCTTTTTTTTTTTTTTAATAAAGGACTCATGGTGTTGGTTTATTTATTCACATTGACCATTGTTTTTTTCTTTTTAAGGAGTAACCAGGGGTTACTATGTACCCCTTAGTCATTCACATGGGGGAGTATCTGGGGGCCCCTTATGTTAAAGGGGGCTTTCAGATTCCTATAAGTCCCTCCCTTGCAGGCCCCCACATCCACTGGGCCAGTGATGTTGGGATGAGGCCCTTGTCCTTATCAATGCCTTCCCCATCTGGCAAGGTACACAATTCATGTTGGCCAGGTAAGGTTCAGGAGGGAGGGGGGGCTGCTAGCTGCCCCTCCTTTTTCCTGACAGCCGTGCTGAATAGCAGGATAAATGTCTGGTATGGTTTTAGAGAGGGACACCAGGCAAAAAAAAAAAAAAAGATGACTTGAGGTCCCCCCCAAATCCATAAATCGATATCCATACCAGACCCTTACCCTTGATACAGGTTGTAATTTTTACCTCCCTTTCAGGCAGGGGAAAAATATGAATGATTATGTACTCTGTAAAATGCTGCATAGTGTAAATATAGGAACTACAGTATATCATAAGCATTTCAAAAGTGATAATAAGGATGTTATACCCCCAGGGCCAAGTTGATGTAGCCAGACAAGCTGACCATGATATTTTGTTGAATAATTGGGGGAAGCATAATGAAAGCCAGACAATTAGCATTTTCAGGAGAGGTTAGCAACTGAAACCTACATATACTGTACCTATCAATACAGATTATCCTTTAAGCTCAGAAATGCTAAATTGCAAAACAATGTTGAAGAGATCTAGTTCCTGAGAAATGTCTAAACGTTTGTGAGTGGTATTAGCCAGTGATTTGATACACACTAATTTGAAGTTGAACTTAAGGCATTAATAAAACTTATTTAGATAAAATAATCTGCGCTCTTGGAAAGATAAGGCTAAAAAGTTAAAATACTAATCCTAAAGCTGCTGTGAATTGGTAAAATATGATGTGCAAGTGATAACACAGCGCTAAAGGTGGATTCCGTAAGAAAGTAGGTGTAAAATATAAATTAATATATTGCCTTGTTCTGAAGGTATATATATATATCCACCGAACTGGGGGACTAGTTACCTCCTCAAGGTGTATATATGTGTATATACATATAAGTGAATAACGTCCCAATGAAAAAATATCAAAAACAACTATGTATAAATCAAATGATAACAAAGTGTCTGAACCTCATTTGTGTTGATAAATCTGAGCATAAACTTCTACGTGGATACAATGCAACACAATGTGAAAAAAATGTTAACAATAAAATTATCTCATAAGTGAATGGTAAAGAAGTGACAAATCCTCAAACCTTTGTGTCAAACCGTTAATAAAATAAAATTAACGAAAAACTATTGTACAGATAAAGTGCAAATAGTTCCTCCAAACTTCTGATTTGTGATGTGATTTGACAGATGACAATTAATTGCAAAGTGAGAGACTAATATAGATATGAAATAAATTGGATCTAAAGTACTCAATAAGACAAACTGAATGTGCAAACTAAATAAAAAATATAAAATATGTAAAAATCAATTGAGTCCAATTCCCCAAGCAAACGAAAATAAATATAAAGTCCTTATAAGTTCGATCTTCCAATCAACCGTCCCCCAGGTAATCAGTACTCACCAGAATCAGTGAGTATATGTAATATAATCCCTCAGGAGCGGAAGGCTTCCAATCTCTCCGTTCCAATTCCCTCACGAAAACACCCGACAGCAGATCGAGCACTTTCCAGCGCTTGTCCCTTGCAGTCTCCGTGGAGGTCCCGGCTCTCTGTTAAAGGCAGGTGCCAGCTCCTCTCATCCGTGGGCAACAGCGATATTGTACGGTCCCAATCAGTGTTTTGTTTAGGGTAGTGGGAGAGAAAAAACAACCCTCATGGTGCGGTACATCCAACAATGAATATTTATTAAAAAATAGCAACTTACATTAAAATTTCAGAACATCGGCCGGTCACATAGAAAAAA
>NW_017306286.1:3191750-3194306 GCF_000935625.1 Nanorana parkeri
GTGTCTAAACCTCATTTGTGTTGATAAATCTGAGCATAAACTTCTACGTGGATACAATGCAACACAATGTGAAAAAAATGTTAACAATAAAATTATCTCATAAGTGAATGGTAAAGAAGTGACAAATCCTCAAACCTTTGTGTCAAACCGTTAATAAAATAAAATTAACGAAAAACTATTGTACAGATAAAGTGCAAATAGTTCCTCCAAACTTCTGATTTGTGATGTGATTTGACAGATGACAATTAATTGCAAAGTGAGAGACTAATATAGATATGAAATAAATTGGATCTAAAGTACTCAATAAGACAAACTGAATGTGCAAACTAAATAAAAAATAAAATATATAAAAATCAATTGAGTCCAATTCCCCAAGCAAACGAAAATAAATATAAAGTCCTTATAAGTTCGATCTTCCAATCAACCGTCCCCCAGGTAATCAGTACTCACCAGAATCAGTGAGTATATGTAATATAATCCCTCAGGAGCGGAAGGCTTCCAATCTCTCCGTTCCAATTCCCTCACGAAAACACCCGACAGCAGATCGAGCACTTTCCAGCGCTTGTCCCTTGCAGTCTCCGTGGAGGTCCCGGCTCTCTGTTAAAGGCAGGTGCCAGCTCCTCTCATCCGTGGGCAACAGCGATATTGTACGGTCCCAATCAGTGTTTTGTTTAGGGTAGTGGGAGAGAAAAAACAACCCTCATGGTGCGGTACATCCAACAATGAATATTTATTAAAAAATAGCAACTTACATTAAAATTTCAGAACATCGGCCGGTCACATAGAAAAAACCGAGATAACGAGCTTTCGCCTGAAATAAAACTTATGTAGCTTAAATGGTTTGTGGGAGGAGTTCTGTAGATCAAAAAATATATCCCTACTGTCTATTTTTTTCTTCCTGTTTCAGTACATGAACTATGGTTTAAAATAATAACAAACATTGCTAAATGTATAACGCAACAGACATAAACTGGGTTAATTTTAAATCCAGACCTGTGAATGAATGCGTTATTTCTCGGAATCCATGTACACTGTTTATCTCATACAAACACTTTTTTTAAACACTGCACTGGAAGTAATATGATGCATGGCATTGCTAGTATACTGATGAAATTGAATGCATGGCTGACCTTCTGCAATGGGGAACATGGAATAATGTAAATTCTTCGTAACTTCATTCCCTTCTTTTTAAATTTGTCTTTTGATGTATAGAGGTATGGTATTTATTTTATAACAAAGATCACATGCCTGTGCATTTTTAAACCGAATCTTCCACTTTGCAAATTCCTGACTGAGCACATAATCCCTGCATGATCAGAGTTTAGAATTTAATGGGAATCATTCTGATCTTGTCAGACAGGTCACCAATTCTTGCCTGAAGAATCATTCTATGGCATTTTCTTTGGTAATATGTTCTAATTTCTAATAACATGGTGGAGCTGGTGACATCCAAGCTCTTTCTGGTATCATAGCAACACTCTGTAGTAGTAAAATGCAGCACTCTCTTCTAACATAGTAGCATTCATTGATACAGAAGAACTCCAGGCATGTAAAAATTAAGAAGATACACTCACCTGATCCTCGGTCCCGCAGCGGTGTCTGCCCACCTCTCTCCCCTTCGCTCTGGCTGTACAATGTCCCTCGGCATCCTCTCGTCCAATGCAAGTCAATGGACGTGATGACATCACGGATCCTTAGACCACAGGGGGGGGAAAGAGGCTGTGGGGCCTGGTCTAGCAGCTAAGTGGGTCTTTGTCTCATCGCACTCCTGACCAGTGTAGTAATCCCGAAGTCTTTGGTGAATGCAACAGAGTATGCAAATGCCACAGATCCATCCATAAAGCAGAGTTCACTGGCACTCCAAAAATCCTAAACGTCAAATCCTCTTTAATGGCATGACTGGATAGTGTATAGCAATCTGGTTCCTTCCCCAGGCAAACATTGTGACCCACAATGTGTCACGAAGGTTTGCCTGAGGAAGGAACCAGATTGGGTTCCGAAACATTGCTATATACTGTAAAACCTATCCGGTGATGCCACTAAAGGGGATTTGATGTTCAGGATTTTTGGAGTGCCACTAAATTCTTCATTGCTTTATGATCTAGCATAGGGCTCAAAATTTCCATTCGCCTGCTCACATTTGGCGAGTAAAAATAAAGTGAGGGCGAGTGGAAATTTGGGTCTCCAAGTACCGGTCCGCGGGAAAAATCTGGCCCGCGAATCAGTACTATGTGGCCCGCAGCCAGCTGACATGTCAGGCACACGGTGACCGCGTACCTGACTTGCGGGAGCAGCTCCACGGTCTGCATCTGTGTCAGCTCCGGCTTCCTTCGGCTGGAGCTCTGACAGTTCTGAGCTCTGGCCAAAAGAAAAGGATGTATTAGTGAGGTCTGCAGACCTCACTAATCTACCCATAGATCACCAGGGATCAAATCTCCTCACAGCCTCCTTCCTGCAAAAGACGTGAACAGGTGAGGGGGATGAGGGGGGTGTATTATTATTTTGTGTGTAGGGGGGGGTTAATAAGGGGGAGTGTAATATTTTATGTGTGTGGGA